>NC_137677.1:15170702-15178202 GCF_963989245.1 Nansenia antarctica | reverse complement strand
CTCTAAAAGACAATCAGAGTATCTTGAATTACGTGTGTGCAGTCTTTTGCTCAAAAGTTATCAACGTTTCGTTTTCAGAGTCTCTTTTGACAATCTCTTAAAGAGCTGGTTTCAGTCATTAACAGAGCTGTTCTGAAAGTGTCCAATCGGTCTGTTCTGAGAGTGGACTGTTTTTTGCATTCGTTCTCAAGTTATATCAAAGTGTTGTTTTTTTCCTTTCTCGAGCACATTTTGACTTGTTGTTGACTTGTCTCCTATAATGTAACTCTAAATGACAGACACACAGACAGACATACAGACAGACACACAGACAGACAGACAGACAGACAGAAAGACAGACACACAGACAGACAGACAGACAGACAGAAAGACAGACACACAGACAGACACACAGACAGACACACAGACAGACACACAGACAGACACATACACACAGACTTACAGACAGACAGACAGACAGACACACAGACACACAAACAGACAGACAGACACACAGACACACAGACACAAAGACAGACAGACAGACAGACAGACACACAGACACACAGACAGACACGCAGGGCTCTCGGGCAGCAGTCATCATGAGTAGTCGCATCTATCAGCGCTCGGGCGCAACGGCGAGGATTATCCCACATTTTCTTCTGTTCCTTCTATGGATTACGGATTTGTACATCAAATCACCACAGAACTTGCATCTTATGGAGAAGGAGTCAAACTTTGTTGGAAAAGGTGAGACCCATAGCGACTTTTATCTCCACGCCGCAAAGAAATGTTTGGGCTTCGGAGCAGCAACTATCCACACGACGCTGACTGCGGACCGGACGAGAAGAAACAAACCCCCGGCAGGTAGAATGGACCGAAGGACCGTGATATGGCTCTATCTACTGCTCTCGGGAGACATTCAGCTGAATCCCGGACCAGTCTCAACCAGGCAAGCTTCACGTTTAGCCAGAGAACAACTATACCTTTCCCAGGCAAATGTTACTAGCAAAGACATTGACGCCATTGTCGACAAACCGGTTAATTTGCCGGCAGCAGCAGACTTCCAGGATTCAGACGAGGCTAACAAAACAATGGGTAGCTATGCTAATAACATTACCCCCCCACCTAACTTCCACCAGCTATCCAGTGAACACAGAGGCCTCCCCCACCCGGTGACGAACCCCCCCCTCCCCCCTCCCTCCCCCACCCGACGACGACCCCCCCCTTCTCCACCCGGAGACTCTCCAACGAAACCGTTGAACAATGGGCGCCCCCCCCCCATCCCCCAATCCTCAACGTGACGATGACCAGAATGGTGGTGACTATTTCCAAGTCAAGGACATGAACTCTCTATTTGGACACAGCAGTAAGGGCCTGCATATTGTTCACCTTAATGTGAACAGTCTTGTGCCTAAACTGGACCAAATCAGAGAAATGTTCCATGACAGCAAGGTTCACATTTTGAGCTTCTCTGAGACCAAGTTTGATGAATCCATCAAAGACCCAGAGATTGAAATAGTTAACTACACAGTCATCAGAAACGACAGAAACAGGTATGGGGGTGGTGTCTGCATGTACATTCACAACGATATTATCTTTAACACCCGTGATGACCTGAATCGTGACAAATTAGAATCTGTTTGGGTTGAAATTATCTTTAACAAAGCAAAACCGGTGCTGGTTGGTACTATCTACAGACCTCCCGATCAGAATGATTTCTATGATATTCTTGAGGGGTGCTTGGATGACGTTGACTGTGTGGAAAAGATTCTTATTGGAGATTTGAACACGGACATGCTCAGAAATGAAGCATCCGTTTTCAAATCCTTCACTAGGTTTTCTGAATTACACGGTCTCCGTCAACAAATTACCAAACCCACTAGGGTGTGTATTTCTACTCAAACCACCATAGATCTCATTCTAACATCGGATGAGTCCAAAATCTCCAAGAGTGGGGTTATTGTATGTGGGCTAAGTGATCATTACATGATCTTTTGCACTCGTAAAAAACATAAACCCAAGGCTGGCGGTCATAAAACTGTAACCACTAGATCCCTTAAATCCTATTCTAGTGAGGCCTTAAACCATAAACTGGAGAATCAAGACTGGTTAGATGAACTAAAATGCACACAGGTTGAAGAGGCATGGCTAGGTTTCAAAACCAAATTCCTAAATATTATTGACAGTATAGCCCCCATGAGAACCACCAGGGTTAAAACCCGATCGGAACCATGGATGAATTCGGACATTCTAAATGCTATGAAAGTCAGAGACCTAAAATGCTCTGAAGTTCAAAAATGCAAATCAAAATTAGTGAAACACTTAAACGAAGATCACAAAACCCACTTTGAGAAAATTAAAAAACAATGCAACAAACTATGCAATCAGGTAATTACCATGACCAAATCTGCTAAGAAAGAATACCTCGATAACAAAATCGAAGAAAACTTAAACAAACCACGTGACCTTTGGAAGCTACTTAATAGCCAACTAGGTTGCAGTCAAAAACTCAAAACCAGGTCTACAAACATCAGCATAAAATCTGGTGATTCTCTCCTTACAGACAAGCTGGATGTGGCTAAGTGCTTAAACACTTTCTTTACAACCATAGCCACTAAATTAGTTAACAATCTACCACCCCACTCAGGGCGTTATGGTGTAGAGCACATCCGTGCGTTTTACAATAAACTGGGTGTACGCAATGATGATTTTAAACTCTCCATGGTGTCAAACGATGAGGTGTTTAAAAAGCTAGGCGCTCTACACTCAGAAAAGGCCACGGGCCATGACAATATTCCAGCCAGATTTCTAAAAGACTCAGCTGCCTCCATTACCCCAATCATCACCCACATAATAAACCTCTCCATCAAACAGGGACACGTCCCCCTTGACTTTAAAATAGCAAGGGTAACCCCACTGTATAAAAAAGGAAGCAAATTAGACCCAGGCAACTACCGACCTGTTTCTATTCTTAATTCCATCTCGAAACTTATGGAAAAAATAGTTTATGAACAGGTCGATAGGTACCTTACCGAAAAAAATCTGATGTATGAATTTCAATCAGGATTCAGAACATCCCATTCCACTGACACATGCCTTCTCTATTTGAACGACCACATCAACCATGAGGTGGACTCGGGCAAGTACTGCGGCATGGTCATGCTGGACCTCCAGAAGGCCTTCGACACAGTAGATCACCACATATTGTTAGATAAACTGAAAGCAATTGGGTTCGATAGAACATCGGTGAGCTGGATGCAATCCTACTTAGAGGGGAGGGAACAGGTGGTTAGTGTGAACGGAACACTGTCCCCCCCCCTCCCAGTGACCTGCGGCGTTCCACAAGGAAGCATATTGGGACCTTTACTGTTCCTAATATATGGGAATGACATGTCATCAGCATGTAATTGCAATTTGTTCCTGTTCGCGGATGACTCGGCTCTGCTGGTCTCTGACAGGGACATATTGCAGGTGGAAAAAGCGCTAAGCACTGAACTGAGTAGAATCTGCATCTGGCTAGCTGACAATAAACTATCAATACACCTAGGTAAAACTGAAACCATCCTATACGGATCCCCATCTAAACTCAGAAAGGCTGAAAATTTTAAAATAAAAGTGGGTAACATTAATATCACAAGAAAAGAGGATATTACATACCTGGGCTCCATCTTAGAGGCAAATCTTTCCGGAGATAAAATGGCAGCAAAAGTAATCAAAAAAGTGGACCATAAAACTAGATTCTTGTACAGGATATCCTCACTTGTCAGTAAAAACACACTGAGGACCCTATCAGGAGCTCTCATTCAATGTCACTTCGACTATGCCGTAACATCATGGTACTATAGAACCACAAAGGCCCATAAAACAAGACTCCAGACAGCCCAAAATAAACTGGTTAGGCTTCTGCTAGGCCTCAACCCTAGGACACATCTAACCGCTGCTCATTTTTTGAGCCTTGATTGGCTACGAGTAGTTGACAGAGTGCTGCAGCTTGCACTGGGCCTAGTCTTCAAGATACGCTACACCACAAAGACACCCAAGTACCTGTCAACATACTTCCAAAAAGTGAACAACGTCCACACATACAACACCAGAGGAAGCTCCACGAACCACGTTCAACCGCGTTGCACCACAAACAAGGGTTTAAACTCGTTTGCAAACTATGCAGTAAAGATGTGGAACGCCCTTCCTATAATCTTAAAGGAGTGCAAAACACTGCCCACCTTCAAAACCACTCTCAAAAAACATTTACAGGAGGCTGCAATCCGTAACTGGACCCTCTAAAACAAAAATCAGATTAAAAGACCCGAACTACCCACTGTACATACTTTGTGTTTTGTCCCCCGCCCCCACCTGTGGTGTATGTCCCCACCTGTCCTACCCGCTGTACATACCTTATGTCAGGGTTCGAGTTATAAGATGAACTCTGTGGGGGTCTCCAAAATAACAGTGCGAAATGTTCTCATGCACGCGCGAATCATGCCCACACAGCGATGGGACTTACAAGTTTTAATTAGCTATAGGCAGTAGCGGATTAAGGTGGTCAGTCCTTTGTGTGAGGACCCCCCGCCCCCATACACAAGCCTCCCCCCTCCCCAAAATATACAACTCACGAGCACCCTGCACACACACACCACTCATAATGCTTTACCATAAAACACTTAAACACTTTAATAACACAATAACACAACAGTGTTAATAATGCAAAGAATAAAAAAAAGGTTCAGTGCATTCAGTTCTGTCTCTATTGCTCTCCTCTCCCGTTGTCTCTCTGTTACTGTCCTGTTGTCTGTCTCTCAGTTGCTGTCCTGTTGTCCGTCTCTCTGTTGCTCCCCTCAGCTCTAAATGACAGAAATGAATTAGCTAATTAGTTGGCATGTAAACATATAGTTAGGGTTGGGTACAGTAACAGTTTAGGTTAGTACACTAGGTTAGTAAAAAGTAAAAGCCACCTTACCTTTACGGAGACAAGATAGACCAAAGTGGTCTGTTTTCAGTAGGCTGCGGTCGCGGTCCTGGAACCCATGATGCTGACGTCCGATGTCCTTTCTTTATCCAAGATTGGATGAACGGGAGAGGGTCAAATTTGTCGATCGGAGGCCCATTTAAGTCCACGAACAACAATGTGGTAAGGCTCCTGGCTTGCAGCCGGTTCCTGTTCTGACTGTCAGTGTCATTGCATCCAGAAAAGCCCCTCTCACACTCTGCAGAGGTCGGAAGAAAAGTGTTGCTCGCCACTATAAGTATTTTCAAGGTTTTACCCTGCTGTTCCTTGTCTTGTAATTTCCAGTCTCTGAACTCACTGACAGCATCACTCGAAGGCTCTTCGAGAAGTTTAGCAAACTTCCCCACCTCACGCTCTCCAAATAGAACAAGTTCTGCCCTCTCTTTTGGCCAGAAGTGCTGATCCAGAGGCTTCAACATGCTTACCAGCTCACTGTCAGGGAGACGCTTGGTGAGATTATCAATAATTGACTGGTAAAATTGGGACTTGTTTATTTTACGTTGCGTTTCGGTGAGAGCACCCTCTTTGAACTGACCGCTGGTTATGGCCATTTTGACTTTCATTTCTGTTTTCCCTCCCTGGTCCTTCATGGCAGAGAGCACCTCGATCGTTTGGTGAATGTGGCGGCTTGCATCAATCAGGGATGTGTCGCGTTTCTGTAGTTTCAGGGAGAGACTTTGTAGTTCACGTAACACGTCTTTCATTGTTGCTAAATCAGAGAGAAATCCAGTGGATGTCAGATGCTTACGTAAACCAGTGTACTTGGCCTTCTCCATACCGGAACGTGAGCCATCTTCACTAGCTGATTTAAAGTGACGTGCCACTGGAAAATCCTTCAGCACAGCTTTGACAGTGTTGAAACTGCTGGACACCCATCTTATTGTAAACACTTTCCCTATTTTCAGTATCTGCAGGTTCAGTTCCGCAGCTGCTTCCTGTAATTCCCTTGCATTTTTCGAGGACTGGTGGTAAAGAGCATAGAGTTTTGAGAGGAAAAACTCTAAATGATTACAGCCAGTCACCTCCTTCAATGAGTCATTCACCGCTAATTCTAACCGATGCGCGAGACAGTGAACTGCCTGCAGCCGAGGGAAGTCCCGTTTCAGTCTAGCTATGAGTCCATTCACTCTCCCTGTTAGCACGGCCGCCCCATCTGTGGCTATGCTAATTAGGTTTTTCCGAAGAAATTCGTCATCCATTCCCGCTGATCGAAGGCTGTTTTTCAGTGCATTGCACAGGGACTCGGCGTCTGTGCCCTGGTCAAGTTCAACTATGTCAAAAAACACATTGTCCACATCTCCATTTCCAGTGACATCGCATCTGACATAAATAATCATGTACGCTCGTCCATGAATTGTGCTTTCATCTATTGTTATGCTAATACTCGAATTAAGTGATTTGACATTAGAAATGAATTTATTTTTCATCTCCTGTGCAATGTGCTCTACAATCTGTGCACATGAATGATCTGATCGGTGAGTAGGGCCGACTATCGCGCCATTCATCTCATTAAGCTTCATGATTGGATTCAGTTTTGTATATGGCATCCTTTCTTTAGCCACAGTATAGGCTGCCCTGAACGAACTTGCTGTCTCCTTGTACATAATGGAAGTGAGTGCTGCTACGTTCTTAGGAAGCACTTCCTTTTGTTTAAGCTCTGCTATTTCAACAGCTCGTTTATGAGCATGACTGTCGCGGTGTATATAAATCTTTTTCCGCAACTGCTTTTGAACGGGGCTACTTACTGTCCCATTGATCCAGGCATCCGCCAAATGCACTCCCCACTTTTTCTCTGAAAGTAAAAGAGTCTTTGCCTCTTTACAGGCAAGGCATCCAAGGCCATCCTCATTTGCAAATAGCCAGGGGTTTCTTTTTTTCCAGGATCTCCACTGATCTTCTCCCCAGTTCTGTGGCGTTGCCTCCCCTACCTCTTCATTCTGCCCCTCATCTGAACTGTGTGTGGGTGTTGCGCGTTCAGGCCTGGTAGCAGAGTCCTCAGTAGTAGCAGCAGTAGTAGCAGTAACAGTAGCAGCAGGGCTAACGTTAGGTGTCATAGCAGGTTTCTTTGATAAAAACCTGAAATGTTCTAGGCTTGATGACCCGGTCGGCAGCAGTGGCCTTTTTTTGGGCGGCATGGTAGCTACTGTATAATATACTCCTGTATAGCTAATGAATTAATGTTTGCTTCTCAATAATAGGCTAGGTGCACGATCTCACTACTTCCTGGAAGGCAACTGGTGTCTCACTCTATTGGTTTAATTGATTAATCAGCTGTGCACTGTGTGTTCCAACGGTTTACCGCACAGCTGATTAATCAACCTTTTGCTGTTGCACTATATTCTACTGCGCCCCATGGTGTCTTGGTGGTGAAGTGCAGGCAGTCAACGGCATACTGTCATTCACAGGAGATTAATGGTGCGCGTAGTTCTCTTGGAAAACGTGTTTATTTTACAATATTTATAATATAAATTAAATAATATTCATTACATTGACATTTTGATCAAATAATAGTT
>NC_137677.1:15045702-15160702 GCF_963989245.1 Nansenia antarctica | reverse complement strand
CAGCTAGCCAGATGCAGATTCTACTCAGTTCAGTGCTTAGCGCTTTTTCCACCTGCAATATGTCCCTGTCAGAGACCAGCAGAGCCGAGTCATCGGCGAACAGGAACAAATTGCAATCACATGCTGATGACATGTCATTCACATATATTAGGAACAGTAAAGGTCCCAATATGCTTCCTTGTGGAACGCCGCAGGTCACTGGGAGGGGGGGGGGACAGCGTTCCGTTCACACTAACCACCTGTTCCCTCCCCTCTAAGTAGGATTGCATCCAGCTCACCGATGTTCTATCGAACCCAATTGCTTTCAGTTTATCTAACAATATGTGGTGATCTACTGTGTCGAAGGCCTTCTGGAGGTCCAGCATTACCATGCCGCAGTACTTGCCCGAGTCCACCTCATGGTTGATGTGGTCGTTCAAATAGAGAAGGCATGTGTCAGTGGAATGGGATGTTCTGAATCCTGATTGAAATTCATACATCAGCTTTTTTTCGGTAAGAGACATTCACCCGAGAGTTTTTTTTACAATAGAAAAAAGGATAGCTAGGATACCACCTGTTTACAAATTGAAAGATTATGACGGTGAATTTATCGACGGGTCGTTTTATGAGGCCGAGTTACAGAAAATCAAGATAGACAGCGACAAGGCGTTTAAGGTCGAGAAGGTGTTACGTCGAAAGAAGCAGAGGGGCGTGTGCATGGTAATGGTCAAGTGGCTCGGCTGGCCCCCGAAGTTCAATTCGTGGGTTCGTGAATGCGACGTCACCAATATATAAAAGGGTGTGGGGTTTCAGTCGAGAGAGCTCATAACACATAGTGTGTGAAGGTGTTCTGTAGAGTCATGGCTGAGAGTGAAGAGTTTTACATGACATTACCTTGCAATGCCTCTCAGAAGGTATATCCCGAAAACAAGATTTCGAACTATAGGACACATATTTCTAAACCTTTAATACTAAAAGGCGAATGGCAAGTGGGATTAATAGAATTCCAATACCCTAGAACATGGCAGACATTTACAGTTGAAGACACTTTTTTAGAGTTAACAGATAACAGGTCATTGCGACTGACGTAACAGATACGTGAAGGTTTCTACTTTCTACTCAAAGATGTCAGAGCTTGTAGCAGAGATTGACAGAGTGTTAGAACGATAGTTATGGAGATAGACTCCAGTTCTATGAGTGGAGCGGAGCCCCATAGGGGAGCTCTGCTCCTATTGGTTTACCCGCTATCTAAAGTAGCCAATGACTGAATTTTTCAATGTCTGCGCCCGCCCTGGGGTGCTATATAAAGGGGCGTCCTTCGCTCCCTCATTCTCCCAAACATATACAAAACAGCCGGGTTTGAACGAGTCGAAGTGGGCCAGCAGCCCTATGGGGCTCCGCTCCACTCATAGAACTGGAGTCTATCTCCATAACTATCGTTCTATATCGTGGAGCTCCGCCCCATAGGGGAGCTCTGCTCCTATTGGTTTAGGCGGAGCGAGCGAGGCCAAATGTACCCCCACTGAGACTATTAATCCGAAAACAATCTCAGCGGCACCCGGAGCTGACCACTGATGTTGGTTCAAGACAACCTTAAAAGTTGGCCCAACCCACACCGAGTCTGCTCCACTGATCTAGCCCTTACGTGAGCACGCAGGGTCGTAGATCTAACGGAACATGTCCTGGAGGAGGTCCCCTCCCCAGGCACATCCGTAATCATCCTGACAGCACTTGAATAGCATCCCCAACCAGGGTAATCCAAGTGCCATCCCCACTACATCAGTCCTCAGCAAACTGAGGACAGAATGAGAAAGGATGACGAAGAAATATCACTTACCTAACCCTTACGTTGGGTTGTTGATCTAACCGAACATGTCCTGGAGGAGGGTCCCCTCTCCAGGCACATCCGTATTCATCCTGACAGCACTTGAATAGAATCCCCATGACCAGGGTAATCCAAGTGCCCTTCCCACAACATCAGTCATCAGCAAACTGAGGACAGAATGGGAAAGGATTGAGGAAGAATATCACTGACCTAACCCTTACGTGAGCACGTAGGGTTGCTGATCTAACGGAACATGTCCTGGAGGAGGGTCCCTTTCCCAGGCACATCCGTATTCATCCTGACAGCACTTGAATAGAATCCCCATGACCAGGGTAATCCAAGTGCCTTCCCCACTACATCAGTCATCAGCAAAACTGAGGACAGAATGAGAAAAGGATGAGGAAGAAATATCTTCCAAGTAATACCATATAAAAAGTGATGGCGACGACCAAGACGCCGCCACACATATCTCCTCCACTCCCACTCCCCTGAGAATGGCCACTGATGTGGCCATGCCCCTGGTGTCGGTACGGGCTGCCCCTTCGATTCGTATGCGAGGCTAATAGCCTCGCAAAATCAAAGGGACAGCCTCTGCTTTGAGAGTGGTGTCCCGGCTTTCTGTCCGCCATAGCAGATCAGAAGCCGGGGAGAAGATCTCAGTCCTGCCGTGCGCTTCACATTATTGTGCCAACGCGCGCACCGGACAATACAATGTAAAACGCCTCTCCCTCTCTCCGTCGTGAGGAGGAGGACAAAAAGGCGCTCCGAGCACAGCTCTGAACCCTAAAACACGATTATCCGTAGGGATAAAAACCGGGTTAGGGCGTAATCCAGCTTTTGTTTCGTCATCAGACATGATCAAACAATCTGCCCGTGACGAGAGAGCGCACAAACACTCGCTCGCTCAGCCGTAGTCAAGGCGAGGAGTAGACTCGTCTTGAGAGACAATAAAACGCAACGACACAGTGACAATGGGTTCGAAAAGGGGCACGCACAGCGCCTCTAGCACAATCGACAGGTCCCATTTTGGCATTAGAGTCCTATGAGGGCGTCTAAGCCTACACACTCCAGTCAAAAAACGCTTAACCAGCGAATGACTGAAAAAACCCGTGTCGTTGTCGCAAAACCCTCATGACAAGCTGAGATGGCAGCGTAAACTTTAATAGTTCCTGCCGCCAATCCCTTGTCAACAGCGACTGTAAGAAGCACAAGAACGTTTCGACCCGACAACAGACAGGGTCAACGTCCTGTCCCTCACACCACTGTGTAAAACTCGCCAGCGCGCCGCATATCCCCTTGCAGTGGATTGCGCGCGCGCACTCTGAATGGTCTGAATGACCGCGTCTGTCAGACCCCTGCGTTCTAACAATCCCTCTCAGTAACCAGGCCATGAGGGGCCCCCCCTCATAGGCGGCCCTTTCACCAAGCCTCCGGCTTGAGAGAGTGCATCTTGTCGATGAGGTATGGGCCATGGGCCCTCTACCAACATCTCCATCAGTTCCGGAAACCACGGGGCTCCGGGACGGTCCGGGGCTACAAGAATTAACTCTAGCCTCTCTGACCTCACTCGTGCCAACAGTGGGAGGATAGATGTCAGGGGTGGGAACGCGTATAACACGACCCTCGGCCATGGGTGGTGTGCGAATGTATCGACTCCCAATGGCGGGTTGTCCTGTTCGCGCAGGCCGCAGGGAGAACCAAAGGTGACACTGCGCATTCGTCCGTGACGCAAACAGAACCACTTCTGCTTGCCCGAACCATGCCCAAATCAGCGACACAATGGAGGGTGCTAACCTCCAGTCGTCGTCCCTCGGGCCTCCCCGTGATAACAGATCTGCTCCTTCGTTGAGCAGACCTGGAATGTGGAGAGCTTTCAGCGAACTCAGGCGACTCCGCGCGCGATGACGCGCGGGTCTCTCCAGTAGCTCAGGTCGGTTTTAACCGATCTCTGTATTACAATCAACTTGCGACAGCGTCTCACTGGAACCAGTCGCAGTCCTGCGAACCGCCTCTGCAGTCCGCGCATGTGTAACAGGCCTAAGGGGACCACTACATGGGCTGCAGACATCAGTCCTAGTAAGGACCTCCTTGACAGAGCGGTGATCGTATTTGTCACTCGACACACCCGGAGAGCTGACGTCAGTGTCGCTCTCCGTGGTGCCGATAAACTGGCCTTCATCTCGGCAGTATCCAACTGAATGCCTCGATAGGAAAACTGTTGAACCGGCCACGGAGCACTCTCTGTCCAGTTTACAGCTAACCCCAGCTGAGTGAGGTGCTGCACCAGTGAGGTTGCGTCCCGAATGGCTCGATTTGGGCATTGGGCCAAGACCAGTAGGTCGTCGAGATATGCTAATATGCGTATCTCGTTTCGCCTCAGTGGTTCGAGTCTGCACGCATTCGGAGAAATTCGAGGAGCAAGCGTGTACCCGAAGGGCAGGCGCGTGTACTCGTAAACCTTCCCTTGGAAAGTAAAACGTAGGAATTTCCTGTGCCACTCTGTGATTGGCACACGAAATACGCGACCCTCAGGTATCTACGAAAGGGGCGTTTCGCCACTCTCTCGTTGAGGACCCTAAATCTAGTCTGGGTCTCATGTCTCCCGAATTCTTTGGGACAAGGAAATACGAGGAGTACCACCTCATGTCTCACTGGTCCCTCGGAACCAATGTCACTGCGCCCTTTGTTAGGAGATTCGTAATCTCCTCCTGGAGCGCACATGTCTTTATCGGGCAGGACAACAAACAGTCTCTCTCATGCCCCTGAAGGGCGGAGGAGGCTGAATGAACTGTAGTGCATATCCCCTCCTCAATGTCCTGTCTAGTCAGCCCGACAGAATACCTGTCCCTTCTAGCCATTCTGCATAACGCAACAACAGCGGCTGGACCGTCTGTTGTGGTGCAGTCGACAGAAAAAACTAGAATTTCTGTATGATCCCAGCCGCCGCTGTACACCGAGGAGGTGGCACAGCCCAAGGCGGGGTCATTTCGAAGGGATGGGCTGCCGTCTGTAAAGAGTGTTTGTTATGTGTAACAATGCTCTTTATTGACGCAGGTTTATTATGCCTGATAATCAAAGAACCGGCCGCACGCTCACGAGCTGGGCCAGGTCCTGATAGACATGGAGGGGTTTTTGATGTACATAACGACCCCTCTATACGGCTACAGACAGGGGTGTTTAACCTCTATTGTGTCGTGATAGGGGTAAAAAACGTTAGGCAGAGAGCTGGTCACACGCTAGTAAGCTGGTCCAGTCTCCGCCTTTGTTTCTAACCGGTAGCGATTGGACCACGCCCTGACAAGGCAGGTGGGTCACCGCTCTGGTAGATAACAGTCCCTCTATACGGCGACATACAGGGGTGTTTAACCCGCTTCGTGTCGTGATAGGGGTAAGCCTGTTAGGCAGAGAGCTGGCCACACGCCGGTAAGCTGGGCCCGTCTCTACTGTTAGGCAGAAAACTGGCCACACGCCGGTAAGCTGGGCCAGTCTCCGTCTTGTTTCTAATCGGTAGCGATCCGACCACACTCTGACAAGGCAGGTGGGTCTCCGCTCTGGTAGATTGCATGGAAAAAGCCACCTTTACTGAAAAAGTAATGTGGGGATTTACCCTCTTTTGCCTCTTTATTTTTTGAGGTAGGAACAACTGGTGGGGGTCATCACCGACCCTCCCGCCAGTGAAAGCGGTGGCGGGGTCATTACCGAACCCCCGCCAGTCACGCATTCCTCTTGCGTTTACCCCCACGCCATGCTGTGGGGGGGTTACGCTGCCGTGGGGGGCCGAAGCGGGCACCCTCGGTGGTCGGCGGCGGAGGCTGGAAAGGCTGAGTAGGGTATGGCGCCGTCGGTAGAGGCGGAGCCCACCCTGCATTACGCCGCACCCTCCGTTTCGCAGTCGCCGTCATTGACGGTCTACCTGCGGAAGAAGAAGAAGAGGTGGAAGGTCGCTGAAGAGGGAGGTGTCTGGCCAGGTGCTTTTTAGCCTCCTCCATCGCAGCCAGGCGCTTTGTCATGGTATCCATGGCGGGACCGAATAGCCCTTGTCGCTCTATTGGAGCATTCAGCAGGGCCATCCGGTCCGCCCCGGTCATGGTGGTAAGAGACAGCCACATTTGCCGCTGCTGTACCACCGCATTTGCCATCAGGCGACCTCCACAGGTCGCGACGCCCTGGGCCAGGTGCATCGTCGCTGCACTGAGCTTGCTCAGGAGCTCCGTCTCCGCCGCAGACAGACCGTCGGGTCGGTCTGCGGTGAGCTTCGCAATGGCAGCGGTAAACATGGCGATGTTATTTGCCGCCGCTGCCGCCTGGGCACCGAGAGCGTAGCTCTTGTCCACCAGGGCGGCGTTAAATTTGTCACGCTGGTTAGGCAGCGTGGGTTTCTTGGGCACCGACCAAGCGCTGGACCCCGGCACCAAGTAGGCCGCCAGCGCTGGTTCGAGCGGTGGGGAGCCATTGGTCATCCCCTCCGCGAGTCCCTCCACTCTAGTAAAGGGCAGGAACGCCTTTACCGGCGCCCTGCTTGTGAGTGGTTCCCTCCACGTGTCCTCCACAAACTTATCCAAGCCTGGGAGGACAGCGTTAGGAGGTTGGTCCTGTCGTTTCGCCCTCCTCTCGTAAAACAATTCCTTCTCCCAGAAGGACTCCGTCGTTGGGGGAAGGGAGGCAGGACGGGGGATCCCCAACACATCCGCCGCAGCTTCCAGGAGGCCCTGGAAGTCGTGGAGGAGTGATGGGGGGGCGATGGCGGGGAGCTCGTGAGCCTCTACCTGCCGCTCGCCCTCCTCAGAGCTCTCTGACCCTGACACCGACACCGACCACACAGCTGGCTGAGGGCGGCTTGATATCAGGGCTGGCTGAGCGGGCGGGACCATCCCTACTCGGGGAGTCGCCCGCCCAGAACGCCGCTCTGGGGCCTGTCCGGACGTATCATCGGCAGAGTTATCCGAGTCGGATAGCATCTCCGAGATAGCGCCCGTCAGGGGAACGCTCTCCTTGAACCAGGCCATCCTCCTACTCCTGTCCTCGACGGAAAGGAGAGAGCAGGGGAGGCAGCTGGGGGAGGCGACCAACGCCGCCTCGGCATGTTCGGGGCCGAGGCAGACGTGGCAGTAGTCGTGTCCGTCCTCCGCTGCTAGGGAGCGGCAGCGGCAGGAGTCCCGGAAAAACTTCTTTATCGGCGGCGGACGATCCATCTCGAAGGGAAAGGCTGGCGGGTCCTCCAGTCTAGTAGTCGTCCTTCTCAGTCTTCAGATTCAACCCGTGCTGAACTTTTTGGGAGAATGAGGGAGCGAAGGACGCCCCTTTATATAGCACCCCAGGGCGGGCGCAGACATTGAAAAATTCAGTCATTGGCTACTTTAGGTAGCGGGTAAACCAATAGGAGCAGAGCTCCCCTATGGGGGGGAGCTCCACGATATAGAACCACACAACATCATATTCCAACCTGGTCTCACACGTAAGCCGTCAGTATTCGACGTCTGTCGTTCGTCTCCAAACGTCGAATTCCGACGAGAAAAAGAGCTCTGAAAGCGCAGGGGTGCGCGTGATATGTGCGCCTGTCGGGCTGCACGCCACATTTTGAGATACAAGCGCTTCAACGTTCATTCATTTGGAACTGCGAGAATGAGTAACATTAGCCCGATTGCACTTGCATTAATAAAGCGTTAATATATTTATTCTTTAAACAAACAAATCTGGGGAGTGGTCGGAGTTAACGAGATATTGTTCCAATCCATTACCTGGCCATTCAAGTTCGCATTGCCTAGCGTGTAGGCCCGTGAGAAATTGAGTAGTAGCCGTTGTAAGCTATTTTAAGCGTACCTAACTCTATGGAGGGTGGATCGTGCCACATTTAAATGCAATACACACATCGGAATGCAATACACACATCGGAATGCAATACACGTGTAACACTAAATACAATGCAAAAATACGGCATATTTGTGCCAAAATAAAATCAATGTGTATTACATTTGAGCGCAGCGTATTCCATTTGGTCATGAGTGTATTCCATTGAGCATGTGTATTACATTTGGTCACGAGTGTATTCCATTGAGCATGTGTATTACATTTGAGCGCAGCGTATTACATTTGGTCATGAGTGTATTCCATTCGAGTGTCGGTGGAAGAGTTTAAAGCAGCGGAGACAGGGTTGCCAGATGGGCTGTTTTTTTGTGGATTTAGCTGTTTTTAGACTGGTTAGGCTCGAAATTGTCAATCCCATCTGGCAACCCTGAGCGGAGAGTCTACAGATAGTATGTTTACAGATATCGCACTGCTGGAGATGCACTCCACACGTTCTTAAAAGAAATAAAGCTTTATTGTACAATAACTTTTAGAAAAAGAATAAAATCACAAGAAGGTAAGGAGCTGGTTTACATAAATAAAGGCTATGTACACAATCCACTGTACTATACTGCACAGATAGTCAACTAGATATGTGCTGATATTGCGACACTACAGCTTGGCGAATCGTCCCGACCAAGTGAAAAATCTTGTAGTCTGTGAGCCCCCGTTGTTGCCACATCCTGTAATCTGCGCTGTGCTGCGCAGTTTGCGCGCCGCTGCGACGCAGACACCAGCACAACGGTCGTTTAGTGTGAGAGGCTCAGCGATGTTACAACTTGAAAAGTCGTCTAGTCTGTAGCCGCCTTTAACCTGTAGCGGGTCGTCCGGTGTCCTGGTGTCATTTTACGTACACATTTTCACAGTGGTGGGCCGTCAGGGCCAGCAAGGCCTTCTCTGCTGGCCTAAACATCATCAGAATATACTGACTGATGATATTTAATTTTGATATATTTTCCCACAAACCTAACCCTAACCCCTATGTATTCAATTATTCCCTTAGTCTATTCTCTTCATTTCATAGCTTTCCTCTTGGTTGCGCTGCTTCCAGCCATTTGGAGGGCTGGCCTTTAGCTTTTATCCAATCATTTCATTTCATTTCAGCCATAATGTGTTGCCAGGGTACCAAGAAATCTGCCCGCCTGCAGATTCAACAGTGGCGCGAGTACAGATTGTAATTTAAATTTTACATT
This sequence comes from Nansenia antarctica, assembly GCF_963989245.1. Classification (NCBI taxonomy): domain Eukaryota; kingdom Metazoa; phylum Chordata; class Actinopteri; order Argentiniformes; family Microstomatidae; genus Nansenia; species Nansenia antarctica. Next base: position 15,151,861 of record NC_137677.1, on the reverse strand, counting down.
TTAAAGTGAACGAGAAAATGACTGTGGCGTACCGTGGTCAGATCTCGAGTTGGCGAGCAAATCCGACGAACGCGCCTGCTGGATGGCGGAGCACCTGATCAGCACCTGCACGTCTTTTGATTGGATACAAACTATTGGGAGGCAGAGCTAGCAAACTGAACTTGATCTCGCTAATTTGTGTAGATGGAAGCTGTTGTTCTACAAGCAGCCACAATGGCTGAAGGAGGAGAAGAGGTAGATTTGGTGGCAGATATTATAACAATGCCATTTTCAAGAAGAACCTTCCAAGAAAAGCTAGACATAATCAGAAGAGAACGGCCAACCCCGACGTTAGCGACGCTATCCATGTAGAAAAGGACTTATTGGTGGAACTGATAAACTGTACAACAGAGACATTGAAGTCTTCTTGAGGAAAGAAAGGAGGATGGATTTTGTGTTCAAATAATCAGTTGTTTTGGTGAGTACAAAGCATTTTATTTTTTCTGCAAGAGATGTAGATATGTATAATGTGTGTGCTGACTCAGCTGTGTGAGTAAGTGGGGCTTCAATGCGATCTTTTAATCACTTGCTACCGTAGAAAACGACACACCCCCGTGACCGTATGAACATGAGGAAGATAACCAGAATGGACTCGATACGGTCCTCCTATCAAGATCGACAGGCCGATAAGCAAAGTTAGGGAAATAATAACTGACGCTTTCGTTTTCATGCAATGAATACACCCAGACGAGGTGCAGCTATAATAACAATTGCAACGCCCGGTTATACTGCGTTTCTGTCTAAATGTATAGTTTCTAGAGCCATGGCGTGTCATAATGATGGTATTAAGAGGCGGAATAATTCAGGTAGGACTGTGTAGGACATCACTGAAGGCCTAGGTGCGAAATGCACGCCCGCCACTGCATGATTTTCAGGTCGGTTGCATATTTTCTTTTTAAAGTAATTTTTTCTGAGTTGGGTTGTCCCACTCACATTTAATTTTATTGGACAGATATAGTAAAGACAGACAGGAAAGTAAGGAGAGAGGACATGTCAGCAGGGCATGGGCAAGACTCGAACCCATGCCAACATGGGCACATGTGTGCACTGTAGACAGCGGTGCCAGACCACTGGACCACCACAGGCCACGGTTGCATATTTTCTGACTTCAACACTTCTTCACTACTTTTGTTTTCCCCTTTCCCCTTTCTGGGTTTCGTGTCTGGACATATGTGTGTGTGTGTGTGTGTGTGTGTGTGTGTGTGTGTGTGTGTGTGTGTGTGTGTGTGTGCGTGTGTCTGTGTGTGTCTATGTGTGTGTGTGTGTGTGTGTGTGTGTGTGTGTGTGTGCTTCCATGTATGTATGTACTTTTTTTTTGCCTGGGGAGCTGTGACCAAGGTCTCTTTTACAAGGGAGCCATGCAAACAGAAGAGTAGATCATAGAGAGAGACACGGACAGTACAAACACGCAGACAATGAAGACAGTAACAGCCATGTCACAGTCAGAAACAGACAAAACACAGACAGCAAGACAAGACACAGAGTGAAAAGAGGACAGATGGAGAGAGAACAGAAGTGGATTGATAGTACAGGCATTATACAATATGACCTCAGACAAATTGCAACAGAAACTCTTTCAACTGTCCTAGTCTCATGGATATGTCCTTCATTATCAAAAGTCTTAAGAAATCCAAGTGGTGGAAAGTATTGAAAAATACTGAAACTGGTGATGCCACAATTTCCCATTGACGCCCATGTTAAATAATGTTCTTTCTGTCTGATGTCCACACAAAGTGTTCAATAAAATAAAATAAAATCAAATGTTATTTGTATAGCGCATTTCTTACAAGATGCAACTCAATGCGCTTCACACAATGAAAATGTTCAGTCAATCAGTCAATCAATCAATCAATGCTGACAGAGCCGCGAGCAGGCAAAAGTAAAAACCTGTACACTATGTAGCCAGGAAAAATTCCCTTGCAGCCCTCTACCAATAGAGCGACTACTAGCCAGTTTGCCTACCAGTACCCAGCGGTGGGCCCCCACACAATACTGTCCACAATCACCAGAAACTGTTTAACATGAGACATGGAGTTGGATGCAGTACTATATGTGTGTAAAAGGAAATTCTTAACCCATAGATGCATACAGGTAAGTGGGTCAAGATGAACCAGTGGGTTCGTTTTCTTGCCAGTGTTCAGGTATGAGACCTGGCACCAGTGTTCAGGTATGAGCTGTGTAGTTATCCTCCAGCGCTGTTTGACACCCCCCTGCTGCTTCAACAGCCACAGAAGCCAGTGCTAGCGGATGCCATTTGGGAGCTCCTCACACCTGACCTTCCGGGAAACACAGACACATCCACAAAAGACATGACACACCGCAGGCGAGCAGGTGGGAGGACTGCACTCCGATGTTAGCTACCAAACGAAATGAATACAATATGAATACCCATACAGGCTTAATCGACAAGATTCGGCTTTAGTTTAAATGTATAGCAATTAATAACAATGTTACATTATCACGGTTATCAAATAAGTGCTTACTAAAAATAAATCTTCTCACCTTGGACAGTCTTGGGAAAAATCTTTAGCCAAGGTTGAGTGGGACCTTTTGCTCTTGACTGTGAAATATCTGAAAGTGACAAAAGCCTGAGAATCAGATCCTGTCTTCAAGTCTCTGAGACAGAAGTACTCATTGGTGCATTAATACATAGATGAAAGAATTGAAGTAGTACAATATATTAAGCTACAGAATATTTAATATGAACAATTACATATGAAGGCATACCAGGAGGTCCACGTGGGGCAACAAGGCCTGCCACATCACTGTCCCCATGGCAACAAGGCCTGCCACATCACCGTCCCCATGGCAACAAGGCCTGCCACATCACTGTCCCCACAGGAACATGCAGGGCCTGCAGGTACTGATGGCTGGTCCTCGTTGTCAGTATCATAGTCTGAGACTGAGAGTGGCTGACTAGACACACCTAAAGCAATGCAGGAATTTTAATAGTTGTATCAATTTAATAGTAGTATTAATAGTACCGGTAATAGTAATAGTAGTAATAGTTGTATTGATAACAACCTGAAAGCAGAGAAGTAGATGGCTAATATTGTATGTATTGTATACTGTACATACCCTGATGTGCAGGTGAAGCTGATGTGCAGCCTTCATCATCAGTATCCTTGTTGACAAAAACACAGAAATGGTCATCATAATGAGAAAATCAGCCTTTTTTGTAAGTAGGCCTATGTTAGCTACCAAACTCAAATGAATACAATATGAATACCCATACAGGCTTAATCGACAAGATTCAGCTTTAGTTTAAAAGTATAGCAATTAATCACAATGTTACATTATCACGGTTATCAAATAAGTGCTTACTAAAAATAAATCTGGAGCTATCAGAATGTTACATACATACCCATCATGTGTACAGCAGAAGCTGGAGGCTCCTGCTGGGCTAACTGGGTTTACATCCTCCAGCTGACTCTCATCCTCTGACTGACTAACATGAGCTCTGGCTGCTCTGTCCTGCTGCTCTGCCCTTTCAGGTTTTTTTCTTTGGAAGAAACCCTGAATGCTCTGATTTATTTTCATACTGTAACATTAACCATCACATAACACATGTCACTTTAAGCATTCAAATATAGTTGACGTTACCTAGTATGGAGCTATTTTAGTGCCAGCAGAAATTGAATTGTATTTGACAGATTGAATTGAATCTGAGCACAAACTGAATTGTATTCGACAGATTGAATTGTATTTCATTATTTTCATTCAGTTTTCAAATTCAGTTTCTCTAAATACAATTCGTTTTTTCTCAAAATACAATTCAGTTCTCTAAATACAATTCAGTTTTACTCAAAATACAATTCAGTTCTCAAAATACAATTCAGTTTTTCTCAAAATACGAGTTCAGTTTTAGAGGCACTCATCCGGGGACTCTGGGCTAGGTAGAATAATAGAGCACCGATTCTAATCCCTCCCATCCGAATTCATAAGAGCAACGCATCCGGGTACCGGTACTTTGCTCTCCCGTCATGTCCACGCCCCTTTTTGGGTGATAGAAGTGTAGAAGTTTGACTGGCGGTCAATGGAAATGTCTTGTCTTTGCTACTTTAATCCGATAAAATAAGGAAACCGTAGTGCTTTTTAGATATTAGGAGCCCAAATCCGATGGCCAGTTAGGCAAACTATTATATAGTGTCGTTGCCGATCAATGATCGACGTCGTTATATAGAGAAAATTAATGAAATAGGGGTTGATTCATCAGAGCAGTCATACGTCATCTCCCTGTCATCAGGGATTTGTAGTTCTTCATTTGATTTGCCGTGTAAGTCCCCAGATGAGAGTGTTACATTAGTTTTCTTAAGATAGGATTGTGGTGATTCACATTAAGTCAATTCATAGCTTTCAGTCACGTGGTTTCTTCCCTAGCAACCACCAACCTGACGGGCAAAAAGTATCATAGCAACATCGCTCAACATGGCGATTTACCGGCTGCCTACTATTTAGACCACCTCACCCATCTTCGAAGAACTATCAAGATACACGACGGTGATAGGAGTGGAGGATCGACTCCATTCAAAAACGTTTGGATTTCATGTCTTCTCCTCTATCCGGACACGTTGGAATTATTTTCCTAACCCCCGGAGAATCAAAGTTATTAACCCGCAAAAGGTGCGTCCTTGACCGGCTTTCTCCGTGAATAACACCGGTTATGGAGGTGGTACAAATACAAGACTATTATTGCTAAATTCACCATCAGTATACGGTCATTTTGAGCCCTTAACCACCTCGCTGACACCCCGAGAAGATATACTTTTAATACGAAACTCGATCAACCGGGCGTTCGGGAGTTCTACCGCTGCCGGACGGAACTTCCGCTGACAGCGGGTCGAGGGGATATTTCTACCCGGGAATTCGCTCCTTGCTGTGTCCACGGTGATAGGAGTGGAGGATCGACTCCATTCAAAAACTTTTCGATTCCATGTCTTCTCCTCTATCCAGACACGTTGGAATTATTTTCCTAACCCCCGGAGAATCAAAGTTATTAACCCGCAAAAGGTGCGTCCTTGACCGGCTTTCTCCGTGAATAACACCGGTTATGGAGGTGGTACAAATACAATACTATTATTGCTAAATTCACCATCAGTATACGGTCATTTTGAGCCCTTAACCACCTCGCTGACACCCCGAGAAGATATACTTTTAATACGAAACTCGATCAACCGGGCGTTCGGGAGTTCTACCGCTGCTGGACGGAACTCCCGCTGACAGCGGGTCGAGGGGATATTTCTACCCGGGAATTCGCTCCTGTGTCCACGGTGATAGGAGTGGAGGATCGACTCCATTCAAAAACTTTTCGATTCCCTGGCTTCTCCTCTTTCCGGACACGTTGGAATTATTTTCCTAACCCACGGGAAATCAAAGTTATTAACCCGCAAAAAGTGGGTTTTGCCCGTGGGTTTTGCCCGCAAAAAGTGCCTTTTGCCCGTCAGGTGGGCGTTTCCACTATGCTGTGACGTCAGATGAAAGCTATGAATAGGAGAGACATTCACCAAGGAGAGCTTGTACCTTTAAGAGTGGGTGTTAAAGGGGCTATGGTTTCCGGTTCCGGGATATGTTACTATGGTTACTGTTGTTGTTACTTACTGAGTGTATGTTTTGCATATATCTAAAGTGAGGAGAAGTAAACAACCTCGACTCCAGCCTACGTCTGTCGTCTCATTGTTACAACTCCCACAGGATAATGAATAAATCTGTTCAATGGGCATTTGCCAAAGTAGGGTTAGGGTGATTACTGTTAATCAGTATTTAGCCTGTATGGTGTATATGAAGATGTTATAGCTAGCTAGCTACGATTTATCATGAAAATAATGAACAGCAAGCTAGATCCAAAACTAGGGCCGGTGGAGGAGGGCAAGTGTCACATTGGACAGACTACCAAAACAGAAAAATAAAGTATCTTCACTCAGGGCTCTCAAGTCTCACACGCATTTCAACCCGTTCACACGCCCACACGCTGCGTGTGTCTTACGCCCAATGCGTGAGACTTGAGATCCCTGATCTTAACGACAGCAAAAGTGATGGATGTCAGAAATACATTACCTGGAGATTCAATAAGGTACTTTTATATGACAGGATATGGGTTAGGGTTATATGACACCTGCAGCGAGATCATTTATTGAATAGAACAATCAAACTTTCAAAACCAGAAAAATAAAAAAAGCGATCAAAACCAGAAAAATAACAAACAATGCGTATAGAATATGCGTATAATGCGGTCAACAAAAATACATCGCTCCCCTTTCTCTCCACTACCGCCATGCAAGATGCGCAGGTGCTTAAATTACCTTGCAATATCACCCCCCATAACCATATGACTTCTCAATACGGTGATCAAGGCAATAAACAAACAATCAAAGTAAACTCACAATAAACCCATTAGCCTGTTATACTAAATACCCCCCTACAACACCTCAGGCAGACTGAAAGGACACACATTGCCTATTTCATTACTTTTCTCCATATAACGTCGTCGGATGGGAGGGATGGGAGTTAGAATCGGTGGTCTATTATTCTACCTAGCCCAGAGTCCCCGGATGAGTGCCTCCAAAACTGAACTCGTATTTTGAGTAAAACTGAATTGTATTTAGAGAACTGAATTGTATTTTGAGAAAAAACGAATTGTATTTAGAGAAACTGAATTTGAAAACTGAATGAAAAGAATGAAAACTGAATTGAATACAATTCAGTTTGTGCTCAGATTCAATTCAATCTGTCAAATACAATTCAGATCTGTGAAATACAATTCAATTTGTGCTTATATTCAATTCAATCTGTCAAATACAATTCAATTTCTGATGGCACTAAAATAGCTCCATATACCTAGCCTATAGCAGCAGCCTAACGTTAGCATTAGCTAGCATTTTGACGACAGGTTTGCTAGCAAGCTGAGATCGGATGATGAGAGACCAGTAGCCTACTACAAAATATAATGTTACAGCTAAAACGTTTTAACCACTAGCACAACACCGTAGCCTATATGTAGCTATGCAAAAGTCTAACGTTATTAATGGTACTCACTAGGGATGCACGATATGCATTTTTCCCAACCGATACCGATACCGATGTTTACCCGCTTCTCGTGGCCGATAACCGATATGATAACCGATATTTTTTTTCTTTTTTTCTTTCCTAGCACCAGGGGAGCCCCCCCTCCCACATTTCGTTGTTTGGTACCTGTACTATATCAATGACAATAAAGACCATTCAGATATAATTTCACAGTTGATAACCTGTAGTTCATGCACACCTGAAGGTAAGAAAGGCTATGTAGTGAGCAAAGATTGATGATTTAATATTCCATAGTGATCTCACCAAATCTAACTTACATCACTATTGTTAACACAACAAAGAGAACACTTCTGACTCTTCAAATGTTCATTTATTATTTCCTCTAACAAACAGAATCTGTTATAGACAGTGCACAATGCTTTTTTTAGCCAAGATCTGGCCTCCTTTTATGAAAACAAAAAAGGCTCACCTAAGAGTAATTTATTACCGCGGATGGCTGTCGCAGTATGCGAACCGGAGAACTCCTGCGCATGCAGCAGTGTCTTCTTCATATTGAAGTCCTCATCCAGCCACTGGGCCGTCAAACTAAGCATACTGACTGGACTAACGTCAGAAGTCCATATGTCCGTGGTAAAACTTATCTGGCTTACGCTAGTATCGATCAGACTATGGATGTGTGTGGCGACTGTATCATACATAGCAGGCAGGCACACGTCTGCAAAATAGCGGCGACTTGGGAGTGTATACCGGGGCTCTAAATGTGAAATTAGCTGGCGAAATCCTTTATCTTCTACTACAGAGAAAGGCTGGTCGTCGAGGGCCATCAACTCCATTATTTTTTCATTGATTGCTTGAGCCTTTGAGCTGTCTCGAGTGAACTTCCTGCAGTTTTCAAATGCGTGTTCAATAGGCACAGCAGTTTTTTTTTTCGCGGCTAGGCTACCTTGTTCTGCTACTACTAGTGCTTGATATTCCTTCCATACAGTGTGCTTGCAATGGTGAATCTTAAGGTGACTTAAGAGATTCGTTGTGTTGTAACTCGTAGACCTTTGCCCTCCTCTCCGAACTTTTGTCGAACATGTATTGCAAATTGCAAACGCTGAACCTGCACTATCTGCCTCAGAAACTGTGAAGAATGTCCACACCGGGGAAGGCATGTTTCGCTCTCGTCTCGTCTATACACTGCGTGCCTGTACGCAGGCGCAGCAGCATGAGCGCCGAAACCGGAAGCAGAAATATTTCCGGCTTCATATTATCGGCTCTATATCGGCTACAATTTTATAAAACCGATAAATACCGATAAACATTAATTTCCCATTATCGGGCCGATAAATATCGGTGCCGATAATATCGTGCATCCCTAGTACTCACGTTTCTTCAGGAGTGCCAAGACCAGCACACCTCACCGCTGATCAAAAATGTGTTCTTCTGTTCGAAAAGTTCGTCTCGTGGCGCGAAGTGGCCTCTGCTCTGAGTGACTAGGCAGATAGCCAATCAATCAGGGTGGCACCTAGGGTGGCCAAGCAGATTTCAGGGGTGGCACGTGCTACCCCGGGCCACCCCCTGGACACGCCCCTGAATCTAGCAGACACATCACTGTAGGAAGAGGAGAATCTAGCAGACACATCGCTGTAGGAAGAGGAGAATCTAGCAGACACATCGCTGTAGGAAGAGGAGAATCTAGCAGACACATCGCTGTAGGAAGAGGAGAATCTAGCAGACACATCGCTGTAGGAAGAGGAGAATCTAGCAGACACATCGCTGTAGGAAGAGGAGAATCTAGCAGACACATCGCTGTAGGAAGAGGAGAATCTAGCAGACACATCGCTGTAGGAAGAGGAGAATCTAGCAGCCTTCCGTTGGAATGGGTGAACGCGGTTCGGGATTCCTCAATGTAATCAAAGCCATGTAATCACTTACCCAGTAGCCTATAGCAGACGATAGAGTTGATCCAATTCTCAAATTATAAGTATTTAGTGATCCTAAAACTGTTGTTGTTTGTTATATGGAGTTGGCACTTCAACACTTAATGTGAGGGTAGAGTGTATTTTGGGTTTCACTATGCTGCAGCAGCATCAGATGCAGATGATCAATAGCCTAGGTGCACAAGATGGCGTCGTTTGACTTCCGGCGTACGTCTACTGATGTAAGAACTTCCGGTCTGGTTTGTTGTTACAGAAAGAGATGGCTTTTTACACTGCTGTTTACAGGATCTCCCCAAAAAAATCACGGTCGATGACGTACATCGAATCGTTAGCGCTTCCTCTGTAGCCCATTCTAGCAAAAAATAAAAGGGATTCAAGATGTATATTTCGAGCTACCTCCACAACTATGAGGGTGAGTAACAGCATCAACTGCTACTTCCGGTGGCGCTGCTCTGTAGCGACTCAGGCCGGTGATACTGGTTTGCTTCAAGTGTTTTTATTTGTTTTGTTCGTTTTGTGTTTTGTGTAATATGTCTATCGGCAAAATTCTACTGCTGGTCTTAATTATCAGCGACCGTCTCCGCTGCCGTGCGACCAACACGCAGGGGGAATATGGAACTATACAGCACATCACATACTCCAGGGAAACGCTGCTGTCTCTCCGAGCACCTCAGCCACTACCGGACTTTGTGCTGAACTCCACCCAGCCAACAGACACCGGGCCACGGCCACAACGCAGGCGAGGTCGCCGGGGAGGCGTACGTGAACGCCTCCGTCGGCGAAACAACAAACCACCGCTGCCGTCAATAATCCTCAGCAATGTGCGGTCCCTGCTGCCTAAAATGGACGAGCTACGTGTCAACATGAAGGGCTGCTTTGAATACCGAGGCGAATCTCTTGGTTCTGACCGAGACGTGGCTCCACCAGGGAATCCCAGACTCGCTGATCAACCTGGATGACTACTCGTCCGTGCGCGCAGACCGCACCGCTGCAGCTGGGAAAGGACACGGCGGGGGGCTGTGTGTGTACGTGAGTGACCGGTGGAGCAGCCAATGCACAGTGAGAGACACCGTATGCACTCCAGACGTCGAGCTGCTTTGTCTGTCCTTGAGAGCCCACTATCTACCACGGGAGTTCGGTAACATCATCATAACCGCCGTCTATGTACCACCCAGCGGAAATGCAGGCAGAGCAGCCGCCCGTGTTGCGGAATGTGCCCATGAACAGCATGATGCTACTGAGACACTTAAGGGTAGCTTTCTGTGCACAGACTGGTCCATATTCCACGCACTAGAGCTGGATGAGGCCACTGTTACCATAACAGACTATATAAGATTCTGTGTTGACAATGTTGTCCCAAAGAAGGAAATAGTAGTTTATCCTAATAACAAACCATATATCACCAAAGAAATCAAAGATTGCATAAATAGGAAAAAACAGGCATTCAGAAATAAGGACAGGGCAGGACTGTCAGTGGTCCAGAAAGAACTAAAACAACTGCTTGTTAGTGCAAGGAAAAAACACAGGGACACAATGGAACAAAGTTTTTTGACTTCCAACTCTAAAAAACTATGGGACACAATGAAATCAGTGACCAACATGAACCCAACAAAAAGACAGATCATGACCCTAGACGAACAACAAAAAGCAAACGAGCTGAATGACTTCTGTTGTGTACCTACTGTGGTTAGTAGGCTACTCAAATAAACACGGAGAAACGGACTGTAGTTTACTAGTTTCTTTACTTGGAGAAATGGCCACGTTACATTGCATGTCACTTCCTACATAGGAATGCTGGGAGGTACGTCCAACAGGTACGTAATCACGTAGTGACGTAACATACTCAGGCCAGGTAGAATAAACAATGCTAGAGCAATAGATGCAAACCCAAATACTCTACAACTCCTCCCCTTCTAGATAACAACAACATTAACACCATAGCATTTACTAGGTTGAACATAACTAACAATACCCTTGCTTTAAACGGATAACTAAACACACTAGTGTCTTATTCAGAGAGATAGTTTGTCTGGAGGTCTGTGGGTGCGTGTTGGATAACGTCTCTCCTCCGGGGGTGTGACCCCCGGGCTCGCACCACCAGCAGGGAGACCCAGGCGTGGGGTCAGGGGCCGACCAGGGCTAGGCAGACACCCCGTTACACGGTCGGAGGTCGGCAGGCCCAGGCTCTCCTGAGCAGTGTTGGAGGTAGGCAGGCTCAGGCTCTCCTGAGCAGCGGTGATACGTGCAGCAGGATCCACCACCTCTTCTGCAGTGCGTACCTCTGACCTCCGTAGTTGGTCAAGGTGGCGTCGCCAGACAGTGTCAGGAGCTACTTCTACAGTGTAGGACAAGGGCCCTTGTCTTTCTTTGATTATGCCGGGCACCCACTTGTGTTCTCCACGGTAATCCCTGGCCAGCACAGTCTGTCCAATCTCTAGTTGACGTGTTTCCCTGTCGTGCGCCCTTAGACCCTGTCTGATCTGCCGATCCATTACAGTCCGCCGCAGATTTGGCTTAAGCAAGTCCAGTCTTGAGCGTAACCCACGTCCCAGGAACAGCATGGCGGGTGTCCGGTTGGTAGTAGTGTGAGTGGCGTTACGGTAGGCAAACAGGACATTGGCCAGCTTCTGACGTAGAGAGAGAGAGGCATCTGCCATAGCTCGCAGACCTTGTTTTAGGGTTTGTACGAACCTCTCGGCGAGCCCGTTGGTAGCCGGATGATAGGGGGCTGATGTTATGTGGCGAATTCCATTGAGCTTCAGGAACATCTGGAATTCATTAGCCGTGAATTGAGGACCATTGTCACTCACCAACTGTTCGGGAATACCAGTTCTTGCAAAGAGGCTTCTCAACACGTCGATCGTGTGGGCTGTTGTCGTGGAGCTCATGGTGAACACTTCTGGCCACTTTGAACATGCATCGACCACCACTAGGAATGTTGTCCCCATGAATGGACCGGCGAAATCAATGTGGATACGTTGCCATGGGGATGCAGGCCATTCCCAGGCATGGAGAGGTGCAACTGTCGGCTCATTCTGTACACGCTGGCAGCCAGAGCAATGCATGGCGAGCTGTTCTATCTGTTGGTCAATCCCCGGCCACCAGACGTAGCTCCTGGCGAGTGCTTTCATCTTCACCACTCCCAGATGGCCACTGTGTAGCTCTTCCAGCACCCTGGACCTGAGCTTGGTGGGGATGACGATCCTCATTCCCCACATAAGGCATCCAGAGTAAATGGTGAGCTCGTCCCTACGTCGGTAATAGGGAGTGAGGGGAGACCCTTCGTGGGTTGTCCAGCCAGTCTGCGTTGCTCTGTACACTTGTGAGAGAGTTGCATCTTTCCGGGTCTCTCTCTCAATCATTTCCGCCGTCACCGGGAGGCTTTCGAGTTGCATGAGTGTGAACATCTCCACCGGTTCCTTGTCCCCCTTTGTCGTTGTTGCTGTGTCAAGTGGCAGCCGGGACAACCCGTCTGCGTTGGCGTGTTGCAGTGTTCTCTTGAATTCGATCTTGTACCGGTGCCCTCCTAGGAACAGGGCCCAGCGTTGCATCCGTGCTGCAGCTGTCACGGGAATCGCCTTCTGGGGGTTGAATATCGAGACCAGCGGTTGATGGTCAGTCACCAGGATGAACTCCCTGCCGTACAGGTACTGGTTAAACCGTTTTACGCCCCAGACCAGGCCCAACGCCTCCTTGTCTATTTGAGAGTAATTCTTCTCGGCCGGGGCCAGGGAGCGTGAGGCGAACGCTATTGGTCTTTCGGTCCCATCCCGCATCACATGTGACATAACGGCTCCTATACCATACGGCGAAGCGTCGCATGCTAACTTCACAGGCAAGGAGGGGTCGTAGTGTGTGAGTACTGTCTCCGATGTCACAAGCTTCTTCACTTCCTGGAAGGCCTGTTCACATTCTGTGGTCCATTTCCATTTCCGTTCTGCCTGAAGTAGTTGGTTCAACGGGTAGAGCACCGTGGACAGGTTAGGCATGAACCGGTTGTAGTAGTTGATGAATCCGAGAAACGACCTCAGCTGCTGTACATCCTGTGGCTGAGGAGCCTCCATGACAGCCTCGATTTTCTCTTTGCATCTATGCAAGCCCTGTGCATCAATGGTGTGGCCACAGTATGTGATACATGATTTAAAAAACTCACACTTGTCACGTCTGGCCCGGAGTCCGTAGTCTTGAAGTCTCTGTAAGACCTTCTGGAGGTTCTCCAGGTGTTCGTTATCGTTGGCCCCCGTCACAATGATATCATCTAAGTAGCACTGTGTGCCTGGAATCCCTTGTAACACCTGATCCATGGCTCGCTGCCATATGGCCGGGGCAGAGGCCACTCCGAAGACCAGCCTGTTGTATCGGTACAGGCCTTTCAAAGTGTTTATCGTCAGGAACATCTTTGAGTCTTCTTCTATCTCCATCTGTAGATAGGCTTCAGCCAGGTCCACCTTGGTGAACCGTTTTCCACCGGCCAGGTTTGCGAAGATGTCCTCAATCCTGGGTAATGGATATTGTTCTGCTTGTAGCACAGGATTGATGGTGATCTTGAAGTCTCCACACAGCCTCACTGCCCCTGACTTCTTTGCTACTGGGACAACGGGTGTGGCCCATGGACTCCAGTCTACCTTGGACAGGATCCCATCAGCTTCCAGGCGGTCCAGCTCAGCTTCCACTTTCTGTCGTATGGCGTATGGAACTGGGCGTGCTTTGTGGAAACGTGGGTTGGCTCCGTCTTGGAGAACGATTTTTCCTTTGATGTGTTTTAATGTCCCGATGCCGTCTTGGAATACAGGTGCTGCGGCATCCAAGACTTTCTCCAGTTTCACCTCTGTGGACTTGTGAGTGGGGTTTGGCGCCACCTGCAGGCTCTTAATGGATTTCCAGTCCAGCTGCAGCTTCCTCAGCCAGTCTCGCCCCCACAACGCTGGTCCTCCTCTTCTTACGACGTACAAGTCCAAAATGCGTTGTTGACCATTGTGTTGTACATCCACAGGCAGTACTCCGAGGGGCTTGATTTTCTCTCCAGTGTATGTTTTTAGGAGGATAGATGATGGGTTCAGCTTCTGGTCTCCAAAGTACTTCACAAAGTCAATGTGTGCCATCACTGACACTGCAGAGCCGGTATCCAGTTCCATTTGTACTTGTTTGCCATTCACCTGTGGTGCAAGCCAGATAGCTTCCCTGCCGCCTCCTTTGACATGGTAAACATCCAAGCTATTGGTATGTTCACTCTCCTCGTCTGACTCGTCGTCTGCAGCCTCCTCCATGTTGTGCACTTTCCTGTTCTTTTGCGCACTCCACTGTGTCTTTTTTTCATTTTTGTACACTCTTGATTTTCCAGAGCGACACATCCTCTGGATATGTCCAGTTTTGTTACATAGTCTGCAGACTTCGTCTTTAAACCTACACTGTGATGGGGAATGTGAGCCCCTCCCACACCTGTAACACAGTTCTTGCTCTCTTGTTTGTGTGACGGTTGCCATTTTGTTTACATTTACTGCCTTTACTCCTGTCTGCAGTTCAACAGCATCCCTGGCTGCTGTTTCCATTGAGACTGCGATTTCCACTGCCCTTTTGAACGTGAGGCCGGCCTCTGTTAGCAGTCTCTTCTGTATGGCCTCACCAAGAATGCCACATACCAAACGGTCTCTCAACGCATCATTCAGTCCATTTGCAAATTCACAATGTTCAGTGAGTCTCTTCAGCTCAGCCACGTAACTGACTATGGATTCACCCTCATGTTGATTTCGTCTATGGAATCTGAAACGTTCAGCAATTAGTAGTGGTTTTGGGGATAAATGTTCTTTCATTACCTCCACCAGTTGCTGGAATGTTTTTACGGAAGGCTTTTCTGGGGCAGTTAAGCTGCGCAACAGGCCATATGATTTCCCCCCCATTGCACTCAGCAACACTGCAACATGTTTGTCATCCTCAATGTCATTTGCCTTGAAATACTGTGAAATGCGTTCCGTATATTCGACCCAGTCATCCGTCGCGCCGTCAAACGGGTCAATTGATCCAATTCTAGCCATCTTGCCACGCTGTATAACTGGATACTTTCACTACTCACGTCGGAGTCTCCGTTTGTTGTTCCCGCGAAACAAGTTCGGTCATATCAGAGACAGGGTTCACTTTCCAACCACCTCGTCGCCACTGTTGTGTACCTACTGTGGTTAGTAGGCTACTCAAATAAACACGGAGAAACGGACTGTAGTTTACTAGTTTCTTTACTTGGAGAAATGGCCACGTTACATTGCATGTCACTTCCTACATAGGAATGCTGGGAGGTACGTCCAACAGGTATGTAATCACGTAGTGACGTAACATACTCAGGCCAGGTAGAATAAACAATGCTAGAGCAATAGATGCAAACCCAAATACTCTACAACTTCTACCTGAGGTTTGACACACGGAACTCTCAGGAGTGTGACCGTGTGTTGCAGACCCTGCCAGAGACTGATGCCAACTGCTGGTTGGAGGTAAATCCTACCAGCATTCAACGTCTCTTTAGCAGGGTGTCTACCAACAGGTCCACAGGTCCAGACGGTCTATCAGCTTCTCTTCTCAAAAACTGTGCAGAAGAACTAACAACAGCATGGTGTCCGCTATTTGAAAAGTCCCAGAATACCGAGGTTCCAGCTCTGTGGAGGAAGTCAATTATAATCCATGTGCCGAAAAAACCTTGTGCCATGGAGAATAATGACTTCCGCCCCATTGCTCTAACTTCCATTGTGATTAAATGTTTTGAACGATATGTACTGTCTCTGCTTAGAAAACACATTGACCCACTGCTAGATGTTTTTCAATTTGCCTATAAACAGAACCGTAGCACGGAGGATGCTATTCTCTATATCACACATTCTGTATCCAAGCACCTCGAGAACAAAAAGGCCTATGCCCGAATTATGTTTGTTGACTTTAGTTCCGCCTTTAATACGGTACAACCCCACGTGCTCTTAGGAAAGCTCAAAGACATGGGTGTCAATTAGGGATGCACCGAAATGAAAATTCTTGGCTGAGGCCGAAGCCGAATTTAAGGAAACACTTGGCCGAATACCGAATACCGAATGTGTATCGGCAGTTTTTAATTTTATCATTGCATAAACTAAATACATTTTGCTTTTTATTCATGCTTCTCAAAGAAAGAAATTGAGATTGAAAAAAAATAACTTTTATTGAACATTCCAGCAGACATCAGTCTATACCAACAAAGCACAATAAATAAAATAAAGATGGCTGCGAAAAAGATGAGTATCTAAGAACTCTCCCACACTCTCACTGTAAACACTCATAATGGGTGTAAAAGGTGTCCTTTGTTTATTTATATATCTATATATTTATATCACTGAATATCTTCAACAAATTGCACTTCGTGTTCACACTGTAGAGAAAAAATCCAGTGCTACAAAAAGAATAATGAACGAATCTAACTCAATGAAATGTCCGTGTTCAGTTTATGAGAGATCCAGATCGGATCAGTATAGGTATTATCTTCGCCACTAGATGGCGCTGGAACTTCATCAAAACACGCCCACTATTCGGTGGTAAACATTCGGTGTTTTCACACATTCGGCCGAATACCGAATGTGCTTTATTTTGCGATATTCGGCCGAATACATTCGGTGGCCGAATGTTCGGTGCATCCCTAGTGTCAATAGTACTTTAATCAAATGGATCCATTCCTTCATGTTAGAAAGAGAACAGCAAGTGAAAGTCAATGGAACACTGTCAGTGACTAAACACTGCAGTACAGGTGTCCCCCAAGGTTGCGTTCTGTCCCCATATCTTTTCTCAGTATACACCAACGACTGTAAAAGTAACCACCCAAGCAACCATATTATAAAATATGCTGACGACACTGCAATTCTAAGTCTCCTTGATAAAGATACAGACCCCTCGGTGCTCCATGATGAGATTAACATATTCACTAAATGGTGTGACAGCAACCATCTCATCTTAAACCTCACCAAAACTCAGGAGGTTGTGTTAGACCCAAGGCAGGTAACTGACCATGAGCCTGTGGTCGTTAAAGACCAAACAATCATCCAGGTGCCCTCTTATAAGTACTTAGGTATTCAATTAGACAACCATCTCTGCTGGAATACACACTTAGACAGCTTATGTAACAAACTACAGCAGAGGCTTTATCACCTGAGGCGACTCAGACTTTATGGGGTGAGAAAGCAGATCATGAGAATTTTCTATCAGTCCACTGTTGAAAGTGTAATCAGATATGGAATAATTGTGTGGTTTGGCAACTTAACTGTACAACAAAAAAACAGACTAGTCAGCATTCACAAAACAGCTATGAAAATTGTAGGTGAAAGAGACTATGTGATCCTAAATAAACTATATGAAAAAGCTGTCCTGGACAAGGCTAACAAGATAATCGCAGACCCCCAACATCCGCTCTCCACAGAATACGAAGTTCTCCCCCTAGGTAGAAGGCTTCGCATGCCAAGATGTAATTATAAGCTCTTAAAACGATCATTTGTCCCATTCTCCATTAAACTAATCAATTCGCTCAAGCAGAAACGATGATTAGGACATGATCACCAGCACCTGCACTTTATCTTAGACACCACTTGAAGGGCCATGTGCAATATTCGAAAACACCACTTGAAGGGTTATGTGCAATATATATTTATACCAAATGATGCCATGTCCATGTGGAAACTGCTGCCAATGTCACTCAATGGAATGGAATGGAATGGACTTTATTTGTCATTGCTACAGTACAGGTACCAAACAACGAAATTTAGGAGGGGTGGCTCCCCTGGTGTTAGGAAAGGATTTTTTTTATTTTTTTTTTTAGAAAAAGCATAAAATCACAAGAAGGTAAGGAGCTGGTTTACATAAATAAAGGCTATGTACACAATCCACTGTACTATACTGCACAGATAGTCAACTAGGGTTGTCATATTGCACAAAAGTATTTTTTCACGTTATTTTAAAGTGTCACAGTTTGCAGGCTTGAAATGTACATGTTTGTGCCTCAGCACTAGCTGCCATACAATCCGTCCGGACTGTCCTGGGCCCAGAACTTAGGCCTTTGCTGTGTTCAGGGCCTTGACGGCCCTGTGGTAGAAGCAGTTCTTCAGTCTGTTTGTCTTAGCAATGTTTGTTGCTGTCCTGTTGTTTACTTTGTCTACTGTATGTTGTATGTATCGTCTCTGTTGCACTTGAAGCATGAAAGTACCATGCCCAAGACAAATTTCCCCTCGGGGACAATCAAGTATAATCAATCAATCATTAGTTAGAATACTAGCTAGCTAGCACTAACGTTAGCTTTTTAGCTGTGTTGCAACTACCTTGCTACTTTGTACTAGCCAGCTACATTCAAAACACAATATCAGTAACGTTACATTCTTGATTAACATTAACGTTATTATCTGTCTCTTTTTCAGTATCAAACAAAGATACAAGTGATTCAACACTGGTATCAACAGAATGAACGATTACCTAAGACTTTACGCTGTAAATGCATGCACTAATCTGCTACAGAAGAAGTATCAGATATAAAAGAATACTCAAAAATTTTTAGACAGTCTCCAGTTTTCCAAAACTACTCTCTCTTCATTGACCAGAAGCCAATCTCTTTCCCGCAATGGGCTGACAAAGGTATTCATATATTCCAAGACATATTAGGACAGCAAGGTCTCCGTGAATTCCATGATTTATAAAGATCTTATCATCTCCAGGGTACTTCCTTTTTCTTTTATTTACAATTGCGGTCAGCAATGCGCTCCCAGGGTGCCTCATGGGGAACGGATTTGGAAACTCACCCGCTCCGCTCCATCTGATCCTCAGCACAAAAGGCAAAAACAATGGTGTTGTCTCTGACCTGTATACATTTATAACTACTGCCTCATATAAACCTCTGCCACTTGACAGACTATGGGATATTAATACCTCCTCAGATTTGGATTGGCATACTATTTGGTTAAACGTCTCCCTGGCATCCAGGAATCCAAACCACCAAATGATACACTATAAATGTATCCATAGATCTTATCTAACGCCCCGAAGATTACAACAAATGAAACTTAGAGATAATCCATATTGCAACTTTTGCCCAGACAACACCATTGGCACTTTTAAACATATGGTTTGGCAATGCCCGGAGGTTAACAGATTTTGGGAAGAGGTGGCAAGCACTGTGTCCAACATTCTGGAGAGATCCATCCCTTGTACACAACGCTTGCAATTACTTAATGACACCTCCACTATGAAGTTGTCGACTAGTGACAGAGGGAATGGCTCTTTTCTTATCGCGATATCGCACAGCTGGAGCTTTCCACAGCGAGATTACATTATGCCAAAACAAAAAAATGTGACTTCATGTCTCGAGACAAGGTGATGGCTGGGTATGTTGCTGGTCCAAGTTATTGGAAAGAATTATGAATATTCCATTTTTATCTATCTATTTATTTTATTGCACTTACTATTCTCTTTTAAAATTATTATTATTATTATTTATCTTTTTCCTTAATCATATATGTGCAAGTTTGTGAATATGCGGACCTGTTTCAAACATGACACATAGCTTATGCTTATGTATATTATTTTGGTAGTTTCATGTGTATACATATATGTTATGTAGGAACTGCATTCAATCTGTCGATCCCATCATCGATGGGGGAGGATACAGTTATTTGGCTGTTCTATATGAGGCTATATCTGCTCATATTCACAAGGGTCAGGGGTCCACCCTGGGTGGGGTGGGGAGTTTTTTTTGTGTTGCCTTTTGTTGTTGTTGTTTTTGTTGTTGCTGCTGTTTGTTTATGTATTATGGGGGGGGTATTATGTGGAAGGTAAAAATAAAAGTATTTATTATTTGTTTTTAAAAGTTAATGCTTTCTCATTTAAAGGGTCAATCAGTAATTGGTTTAAAAACATTCACTTTCTAAATTAAGGATTTATAGCCATTGATTCTGGAAGAATATAACTTATAGATCAACCATCAGAACCCAACATGTTAATGTTAACCACTTAACATTGTTACCCCCCCAAAAAACTAAATCCTGTCCTGAGCAGACCATACATGAAAGCAATGATCCCTGAGTGAAGTCCCTGAGTAGGTACTTGTGTCTGCTACCACAGCCCATCACCATCATTTCTTCCCACTGAAGCCCAACAGCTGGCAGGATCCCCAAAGGACTTTCAATAACTCTGATGGACAGCAGAGAGATCAGGAAAAGAAAATGATTCAATTCATAGCTGTGAGCAAATATGGTTGTGAATATGAAGTTTAAAAGAACATATTGAAAAGTAGAGTAGGGACTTGCGCTGTGGTACTGATGTGGCCGGGTGTGTCACTGAGTAGGAAACGTTGAGTGTGCAGGCCAGCCCCAAGGTGCCCAGGAGGTGTGTGTGTCAGTCAGCTGATGGCCTGGGGCATATATACTCATCTCAGGAGAGAGAGAACACACTTTTCTGGACAAAACATACTGTATAGCTATGCAGAATAACCCTTATGCACCAGCACAACATGACACGCATGCACAAACACACACACACACACACACACACACACACACACACACACACACACACACACACACACACTCCAACCTGCCCCACCTTGCTCATCAACCAGGGCTGCCCTGCCTTGCTCATAGGAAAGCCACCTACAAAAACAAAACAGACATTATGTGGATTACATTGTTGCTAAACGCGTACACCTGTGTTGTTACCACACATGCCTGGGCAATGCAACCGGAAGGAAAGAGGGAAAGAGAGTGTATTAGGAGTTGGAGTGAAATGAGCTCTGGCATTCCCATGTCCATATTCCATATTATTTCATCCGGCGCTTGTGACGTGTCAATCAATTATGAATGAATGAATGGTCTTTATTGTCATTAATACAGTACAGGTACCATACAACGACATTTAGGATGGGGGGGGGGCTCCCTTGTTTTTTTTTTTTTTTTTTTACTAAAAACAAGGAGGGAAAAGAGCTGGTTTACATAAATAAGGCTATACACTATCCACTATACTATACTACTATACTATACAAATAAAACACTGTGCTGTACTCTATGCTATGCTATAAATATCCTAACATTTCCTATATCTGAACCTTCCCAGGTGTCTGTATCCAATCCAGGCTTCTTTGCAAGATTACAGACATTCGGTCGAAATCTATTCTTGACTTCTTTCTTCCTAAAAGACAAAAAACGGGCACGGGGGGCAGCTCATAAAGAAACGCCCCGAATTGCGGTCTGCAAGTCCACTCATCTCGACGGGGGTGGTGGTGGGTACAGATCCAGGGACCAGCGACACCCACCGGAAACCACCGTGTCTGCAGCGCCAGCGAAAAATGACATGGAATGAAACCTGATTTTTTTTACATTTATTTTTTGTATCTGTTTTTCGCTGTAATTTTTCGCACAAATGTACATCTGGCGCTTTCAGAATTTGCCCGATATTACTGGCAAATCCCTCGGTGTTATTGGTCTCTGCTACTACGCGTGATTTGGTTAAGTAGCTAGAGTGTTTAGGAAGCCTCGCCGAGGCTGTGTGGGAGGGAGGGAGGGGGCAGAGACACACACACACACACACACACACACACACACACACCCGGTTCATCCATGATCTGTTTCAAATCTTCCGTCGCCGGCGAGAAAATACACATCTAAACACCATGGAACAGTATCACGAGTATTCTTAAGAAACTAGTGTTACTCAACCAGGACCAGATCAGTTAGCTAACGGTTTCAGTATGCCCGATCGGCGAGGCTTTACATCGCCTCAATGACAGTGATCCAGGCCTGCTTTTCTCTCTCTGGAAACCTCCTGACGGGAGAAAGCCTCTAACAGGGCTGTCTGTCCTGGCTGACTAGCTAGCTCACCTAGCCACAACCAGGCTGTTCGCTGCATCCCCGGTGCTAACGATGCATTGAGTTTGGATGACGATCTCAGCTTCTTTTAGTAGATCAATCTAAGGACTATTTTACAGTATATTTTATGGGATTATCAGACAGAGACGAGCGGGTTTAAAAAGCAAACATGGTGAATTGGAGGCGGCTGCTGCGGGTGTCGAACCGCTCCTTCCTGGCCTTCATTTTCTTCTTCTCCATGTCTACGACATGCCTCTACTTCATCTATGTGGCCCCGGGGATAGGTGAGCTCCTCTGAAACACTACATGTTATCACTGAAATGACGAATGTAAATGGTTGATTAACACGATCAGCAAGCATTGCCTGGCATTATGTGTGCCAATACAGTATCCTCCCAACATCTCTGCCTGGCTGCCAACCAGCTGTGAAGCTAATCATCAGAGTTGACCACTACTTATCTTGCTGACAGTTATGGTTTTAGCATTTCGTGACGTTAGAATTATACGGTTCTATCTCCATTTTTGTCAAAATTGAGTTTTTTTACATAATCTGATCCATTAGGTGTTTATTAATGCCTGTGTGGTGTTATTTTTTTAAATGTTGACATTTTGAGTTAGTAATTCATAAAATACAAAGGTTCCATCTCACAAAACAACATAATGGAATGTAAAAACTTTGACGCTCAATATCTCTGAACTACCCTACACGGAGATAGAACCTTATAATTCTGAGCTCACGATTTGATGTAAGCACTAACCATGCCATGTTAGTTTGGGAAGATGTGTGGTGGTGGTCATAGGCTAATTGCTGCAGGCCACATGATGACTTCTGATACTAGTTGTGTTGTATGAGATATCTAGCTATGTCAAGTTATTTAGATTAATGTTTATTTCACCTGAAGCAACCCCACAAGTAGGCTTGTGTAGCCATAGTCTATAGTCTCACGTGGATAATTATATCCAATATCTATCAATAAAGGTATTGCCCAGGTAACTGGCTTTCAATCCTTTGCCAGACTTTCTCTGAGGCAAGAAAGAAAGGTTATGATGAGGCTATCTCCTCTTACAAATGTATGAAACTTAATATTGGGTCACAAGAATCACCACGAGATGTAATGACTTGCAGACAAGGACCACAACATGCATGTATGTTCTGTTTTACTAAGCCTTTGTTTCACCAGAGACAGGATGGAGAATGTGTCGATGTAAACTAAGGGCCTAAGGCCTTAAGAACCTGCTCACACTCCAAATATAGCTACTAGTTTCATTAGCAGAATTGACCGTCTTAGCCAGAGATATATCAGTAAATGCTCTGTTAATTGTATGTCCTTTGGCTGTATGTCCCTCCCACATACGCCCCTTAGTAACTGTGTGTACTCTAGGCATGTTTGTTTGTTTGTCCCATAAGTTGAAACCTAACCCTTGCCTTTCTTTCTTTGGACACGCCATCTCTGAGCAGCCAGTTCTCAGCCCTGGCCACAAGTGTACAATTTCAGCCAAGTGAACCTAATAGGCCAATTTGTAATTTTTAAACGGAGAGCAAAATCACCTGGTTGCTGCAGACGTAGCGTGGCCCGAGTTAGGTCTGCTCTTGGAAAATTACTTATTTTGAATTCACACACAAATAGGGGACTGTGTGACTGAATGTTGTGGGTTACTGTCTATTAGCAGGCTCTCTGTGGCTGGAAAGGCACGATAGAATCTCACTTCTTAACTCGAGTATTAAGCGGCAAGGTTAGGAGGATGTCAACAGGTAATAGCAGAAGCTTGACTAATGAAGTGAAGTGTTTTGTGGCTGTTAAGTTATTGTTCTGAACAAATGTTTTGGATGTAGGCCTATAGTAACTTTAGGAGAGATTAGACTTTGGATAGGCCAATTTCAATTACAGTTATAATGGTAACCTGTCTTGTATGCAGTTTGCAAGACCTTGGATTGGATTAATATCATGGAGAAGTCTGGAGATTTGAGATTTTATCCCCATGACCTATAGAATACCGGCATTATCTTGTATTCCAGGCTATCCTGTGTATGGTCAGGGTGTACCTACCTACCTTGTTTTATTTTGTGTGTTCTAGGCTCTGGTAGAGGCAGTTTGTCCAGGGATTGCTATGCATCTGTGACAGGATTGGATGAGGCAGGATTATATGGTCGCAGTTGGTATTATGGTCAGGCATGGTCAGCAGCAGCGGTCTCTCTGTCTGCTGTGTGTGCACGCGTTAGAGAGAGAGAGTGTGTTTGACTGCTGGAACCACCACATATTGCCTACACATAAACTCTCCACTGGAGTGTGTCTGTGCATCAATAAGTGCCTTAAATGCCATGACAGGCTACTCCGCTATGGGTGTTAAGTTGGCACTTGGCATTATTTTGCCTCTCTGTGTCTCTAAATTTATGAAATTGATATTACTGTTTAATTGTAACAGCCTGCAGAATGAGCTTGGACATGACCAATCAACCCCTCCCTTCATCCAAGGTAGTCTGGCTGCTTTCTGATAAGACCCTTATCGCCTTTGAGCACTCTCTCTATCTAGTGGAGTAGACGCACACATACACATGTGTATTTAGTAATGTGTTTGGCCTAGCACTGACTAGCAGACACAGAGAGGTGGGCTATTCTCTGGTATCTGTCATTCAACACTCCCATTGTATGCCTAGCACTCCTATTCAGCCTGAGATCAAAGAGCTGACACACTACGAGATCAACATGAGGTCCTCTGTACATGTGTTAGAGTAAGGCATGAAGGTATGGGGGTGGGAGTATCAGTCCCCTTAGTTTAGCTTTGTTCGTGTGTATGTATAGTTTGTGTGTAAGGTGAAAAGATGTGCATGTGTGTAAATGGAAGAGCCGTGTGTGCAGTGTGCACCCTGGTTTAGTGCAGTGGTGGTGATAAATGATTCAGGGGCTCTAGCTGTGTTTGGCGCTGGCCCTGCTGTCTGTAGCCATTGGAGACAGTGATTTCCTGCCTAGCGGGGGACTCTTATCTCGCTGTTTTGTCGTCTGAGTTAAACAGTGGCATTGGTTGACAGCTAAGGTTGTTCCTTGGCTTTTATGGCCAAGAGGGGCAAAGCTTTTACACTGATGACATGAGAACATGGTTAATTTACTGGTACCGAGCTTAGTCACTATACTGTTACGTGAGAGGGGTGTAATTGAACGAGTGACTAAACTTCTCTCTTTCTCTCTCTCTCTCAGCCAACACATACTTCTTCATGGTGCAAGCCCAGGGCATCATGCTGAGGGAAAATGTGAGGACCATTGGCCAGATGATTAGATTGTACACCAATAAGAACAGCACCCTCAACGGCACAGGTGAGTGAGACACTCCCAGACCTCACTGGGACCTCACTACTCCCCCTTACAGCTTCCATCTGAACTCTCCCCTCGCTAAAAACTCACCCACCACTAATGTGACTTCTAATGGCTCTTCCTGGTCTTCAAAGGAAGACTGAAAGGTATTGACTTTATAAGTACTCTTGTTGATTGTTTTCTTGTTTGTTCTCAGATTATCCAGACGGCAATAACTCCAGTGAATATCTGGTCCAGCCAACCACATACCTCCCTGAGAACTTCACCTACGCCCAGAACCTCCCCTGCCCCGAACGCTTACCTTCTATGAGTGCGTATGCCATGACAAGCCAAGCATTTCCCTTCTTACTGGCAGGGCTCAAAATGAACCTTTCCCACTTGGGAACAACAGTGCTCCCAAACTAGAACATTTAGGAGCACCTCGCAACTTTTAGGAGCACTTCCTAAACACAGGGGTTTGAGTAAACAATACTATACAGAGGTGTAGTAGATTGTTATAGGCCTGCTATAGAGTGCTATAAATAAGTATTTAACTCATCACCAATTTTGTCAGTCAAAGTCAGCTTTATTGTCAATCCAATATATGTACAGACATACAGAGGGCTGAAATTGCGTTTCCCTCTCATCCACGGTGCCTATAGTAAACAAAAACAATAAATAACAATATAATACGACAAGATTAAAAAATAACTATATATACAAAAATACTAGATAAAAGATGTGAAATGTGTGGTACAATGTACAGGGGTGGAATACAATATGAACAATGACAATAGTGCAATAGTGGTGATTGGCTCAGTATAATAGAGTAAAGTGGCATAAGTACAGGTATGCTAAAGTACAGGTTCAACATACATTAATTCAACATACACTGAACAAAAATATAAACGCAGCAATTGCACGCTCCCTCAAAACTTGCGACATCTGTGTATAAATATAATTCCACAACTGGATACTACCGGTACTTCATTTCCAGTCATAGTTAGCTAGCTTACTTACTTATCAAATGTACATTTTGTGATATAGACGCATTACGGAGCAGTGAGCACACACACCATCTCCTCCCACAGCTGTGCTGCATCGCGCAATCAGCTTGTATTATGCTTACCGTCACCAAGTTCTCCCATACTGTGCTTTTGGACTAGAATAGTATGTTTATATCAACGGTAATCAAGTGCTTTAGTTGGCGAGCGAACTTCTTAATGGTAAGCATAATACGAGTTGACTCGCTGTTAATTTAATGTGAGAAATATGATAAATACATATAAAACGGAGGTATGATATATTACATATATGTCGCAGTCTCACACGCCTGTCTCGTTCGAATTCACGTCTACTACGTTCCAGTTCTGCATCCAGTTGAACGCGTGATTCAAGTAGCTTGTGCAAACCCGGGACGTTTGCACAAGCGGGACGGGACGGGACAGACAAACCCAGTGTGGAATTTAATCTTCCGCCATTTAGCTCTATGAACGGCGAAAATCACTGGCGGATTCCATGTAATTTACAGGGTACTACGTGTAAAGTAGTGTTTAGTTAACTAGGTAGGAGTGGGGATTACTCACCGAATCCATTGCATTGCAATATTTTGGCTTGACTAGCGATGTTGAAATGTATTTCAGTTTTTCTAAATAAAAGTGAACATTTTCATTGGTTGCCAACCTGTTCCTCCTTTCTCCAGCCGCTGTCACATATGTGACACGCTCTAATGCTTTGGTCCTCATATCGGCAACCAATCAAAATGTTCAGACTTTTCATTTGAAACATGGAACTACGTTTCAACGTTGTTGAGAATCACAACACAAACTCGCTAGCCAAAATACTGCAACGCAATGGATTCAGTGAGTAATCCCCACTGCTACCTAGGTAACTATAACCAGGGGTGCACATAACTGGTGCGCCAGTGCGCATGCGTCGCCAAAATGCATGCTGCGCGGCAGATCAGCGGCATGAACGCGCTCTTGCGAACCAAAAGCTGGAAGCGCTGGGAGAGGAATTTACTTCCTCAAAATACAACTGCTGACTGCTGACTGCTGCATCACTGCAAGCCCCACTAAGTAACTATTTGCCGTCCCCTCAGCAATCCATCACAACAGTCGACTGACGACGACCACGGCGACTCCCCTCACGAAAACATTCGGAAAGTATCGTAACTCGTACTTTCATTCCGCGTATCGCACGGTTATCACGGTTATCACGGTTATCACGCCGCACGTGAAAATTCAGTCCCGAACGACTCGTCGCTAAAAGGAAAAACAACACCAAGGGACTTCACGTTTCTTTTCTCTGAAGCTTTCAAACGTTCAGACGTTTGTTTTACAGCTTCATTATCGCACCTCGACCCCTGACCCAGGGAATATGGTTGGGAATTCTATTAGAAGAAAAAAAAAAAACTTTGTTGCACAATCAAAATAATGAGCTATTTAAAGTGATAGCCTACAACATCCTCTACCATGGTTGAAATTGAGGACAGTATTAACAGCAGTCAAGAGAGCAGTGATGATGATGATGATTAAGCTTGTAGCATAAATAAATGCTTAGGCTGTAACTTTTTGTTGAAAAGTTGATTTCGGTGTTTACAGAACAGAGCAGTGCTTAAAGAGATGTCAGTTGATTTCATTGTGTTTAAAGAACAGACATTCAGTTAGTGCTTAAAGAGATGTCAGTTGATTTCATTGTGTTTAAAGAACAGACATTCAGTTAGTGCTTAAAGAGATGTCAGTTGATTTCATTGTGTTTAAAGGAGTCTGACAGACTTTAATGCTTAAAGAGCAGTCATTTGATTTTGCATTTGTTTCTTTTGTTTTGCACACAATCATTTGTTCGTTCATCTTTATTTATGAACAAATGTCGTTTTGCTAATATAAGTTATCCATGTATCCCTTTTTCATCCATCCTGTGGGACGGGTCGTGACTCGCGAGCTCGGGGAGCACCAAGCAGCATCCCTAGGTGCTCCTCTGAGCACTGGCCCCAAAAAGTTATGTGCACCCCTGACTATAACACTACTTTACATTGTTAGCAGGCTCACAAAACAAGCTGCCCCTAACAATTGGACAGATTATGGCCGTTTTCATAGATGCCTTCAGTCATAAACTCTATATTGTGATTGTTTTCGAAATGTTGCCTCTGCCGACGACTGTTTGTTGTGAATGAGAAGTTGTGTGAAACGCTTTCTCAAAAAAGAATACCTCCAAAAGTATACCTAAAATAGTTTGCTTACAAAGGTTTAGTACCAAGTTGCACTGCACATTTTTGGGTTGCAATTTAGAGCCCTGCCTTTGGGTTACCTGGTAGACATTGTGCTTAATCTCCCTTTCAGGATTAGCCTAGAGCACTGATTGGATTTCAATAGAACGCTTTCTAATCCTATGAAGCCCTAACATAGTTTACGATCAGGTCATATTATTACGTAACGACTCCATGGGTGCTGCCTTCACTCATCTGATTAGGTCTGTCTCTCTCTCGCTCTCTCTTACACACTTCCTCTCGCTCAGGGTTTGTTTCCTTATCACAATGGGACCATTGGCTACGTTTAACTGTATTGTATTACCCATAATCCCTGTTCTATCAGTGAAATCTGAAGACAAACTGAAGGGCTGTTCTAGTGAAGTGGGATAGGGTTTTTAAAGATCTGTTTGGTTGGCCCAGACTGAAGAGAGACACACCATATGATCAGACCTCTCTTTGTCTGCCTGCCTGGGCCATTCACTTCTGTTCCAGCTCCATCTGATCAGATAGTATTTAATTGGAAATCACTCAGTCTTTTCCAGCACTATCCGCTTGTTAAGTCGTGACGTGTTTCCGGGTCCAACGTTGGCTGAGGCGCTGTCTTCGAAATGCCGAAATAATAATAATAATAAATTATATTTATATAGCGCTTTTCCGAGGCTCAAATACCCTGACAATATGGAGAAAACGGGAAAGTATTGTGTCCCTTGTTGTATGAACAGATCCGAGTCTAAAAAACGATTGAACTGTCATTCTACCGCTGTAGTTCACAGGTATTCTGGTGCGGGGAATTTCTGGTTTGGACTCGGAAATGGCTAAACGTCACTTGACGTCAGACTTAACAAGCGGATAGACTAGATTCTTTGTATCTGTCCACCTCTTGTCTCCAGACCTCCCCCCTCTGTATGTCCCAAACCATCACTGCATTTAAAGGTCCCATATTATGAAAAACTCAGTGCTTGTGCTCTACATTTGGGTATCTGATGACCCTACTGACACAGAAAGTGTGAAATGAAGGAATTCGGTCAGGTTTTTTGTGGGCTGCCTATTTCGAAAAACATGCGATTCAACAAGCCATTCAGATTGTCTGCCCCCTGCTACGTAGTGTGGGGTCTCATGGGGAGCGGCTACGTAGTGTGGGGTCTCATGGGGAGCGGCTACGTAGTGTGGGGTCTCATGGGGCTACGTAGTGTGGGGTCTCATGGGGCTACGTAGTGTGGGGTCTCATGGGGCTACGTAGTGTGGGGTCTCATGGGGAACGGCTACGTAGTGTGGGGTCTCATGGGGAACGGCTACGTAGTGTGGGGTCTCATGGGGCTACGTAGTGTGGGGTCTCATGGGGCTACGTAGTGTGGGGTCTCATGGGGCTACGTAGTGTGGGGTCTCATGGGGAACGGCTACGTAGTGTGGGGTCTCATGGGGCTACGTAGTGTGGGGTCTCATGGGGCTACGTAGTGTGGGGTCTCATGGGGAACGGCTACGTAGTGTGGGGTCTCCTGGGGAGCTTGATTGAACATTTCCCCTGCCGTGCATTCATACATTCGAAGGGAAACTCTGATCGTTTCCATTTAAATGGTTTGGGATGACTTGTTTTGTGGGGAACACAGGGATATTTTGTTTTGAATTTTATTCCCCCGGAATGTGTTTTTTGTTTTTTTTTACGCTTTGCCACACAGCGAATCTGCAGAAAACCGCAGATGATTTCCCAATTTGCGTGTATCCGCATCCATGGGGAATACATGGATATTTATTTTTACATTCCCCTGTGAACGGTGTGTTTTTTCGCCACGCTGCCACACAGCAAACCACTGATGATTTCCCGACCCGTGAAACAGCCTGTCCAGAAAAGGAGTGAAACAGAAACAGAGGCGCTTAGAGGCATGCTGGAATGCCTTTAGATTACAATCTGAGTGGTATTTTCAGCAAAAACGTGTTTTGGGGACCCTAGAGACTTGTGGAACAAGAGCATAATAACTCTCCTTTAAGTCTGGGCTAGACACATTCTTTATTAACAGGCTTTCGTTAAAATGCAGTCTTTTTGTTGTGGTCTTTTGTTTGTCCTATGCAATGTTTCTAGTCCTACTATACTTTGTTTGCCTCCTTTTTAGGCTATGATTTATTGTAGTATAGTCCCCTATCTGTTTTTAATATCTTGCTTAAAGCTTTTAGCCTCTTTAAAAAAAGAAAAAATAATGTTTTCCCCTAGAAATCCTTTTTGATACACAAAGCTTTTGATTACTTTATGAAATGAAAGGCGCTCTACATATAAAATATATAATAATTATTGTTACTATTATTGTTATTATCTGCGTACCCTTTACTAACAGGGTATGAAAATATATTATTGATGAAAGCTTGTCATCTGTAGTAACAGAAGACTGCTAAATACAGTGCGGCTCAGATGCGTTTGCTGATGTGCTGTTTCTGTCTTGTGTGGCGCCTTTGTGTAGAGGGTCTTATGGATGTTAACATGACTGAGGTTCCCATGGAGGAGATCGACCTGAAGTTCTCCAAGTATCTGGACGTTCAGTTCGGGGGCCACTGGAAACCGAAAGACTGCAAACCACGTTGGAAGGTTGTGTCTGTGTGTCTGTCTGTCTGTCTGTCTGTCTGTCAGTCAGTCATTGGTTTTAGTGTCCTCCTTTTAATAACATTGTTCTTAAGTTATGAAGTGTGTTTTGGAAATCATGTGAAATGTACTCAAGATGAAGTTTGAGTATTTAGTTAGTAGTAGTACGTGCGTACATGTATTAAGCGCACATGGGCTTCTACTTACTGTAGTTGTGTGGGGATGTCTCCCCTCTGTCGTTTCCTCTCTTATCTTTAGGTGGCCATTCTCATTCCGTTCCGCAACCGCCATGAGCACCTGCCCATCCTGTTCCAGCACCTCACCCCCATGCTCCAGAGACAGAGGCTGCAATTCGCCTACTACGTCATCGAGCAGGTACAGCTGTGTGTGTGTGTGTGTGTGTGTGTGCGTGCCACCCACCCACTGGTGAGATACAGTAGCGTGCCATTTAATGTCTGTGCGTATACAGTGGGGGAAATAAGTATTCAACACATCAACAATTTGTTAATTCAACATATTTCCATTGCAGCTATTCACATGACATTTAGACCAGACATTGGTATTAACTCAATAAAACTACACAGCTAAAGAAATTGTAACATTCCAATCCATATTTTTTTTTATGTGCAATAAAGGGGAATGACACAGGAAAGAAGTATTGAACACACTAAATGAAATGTATACTTGGTGGAGAAGACTTTGTTTCCAATGACAGCTGCAAGAAGCTTCCTGTATGAAAAAACTAATCTCTCGCAGTGATCAGGCGGGATTCTGGCCCATTCTTCATCACAGGCAGTCTGAGGATTCTGGGCGGCCCGCGGGTGCATCTTGATCTTCAGTTCCTTCCACAAATGTTCTATTGGATTTAAGTCTGCCGATTGACTAGGCCAGTCCAACACTGTGTCTTCTTCTTGAACCAGTTGAGAGTCTCCCTTGTAGGATGTTTTGTATCGTTCCCCTGCTGTCCCACCCTCGTCTCATCCTCATCATTCTGTTGGATGGCATCAGATTCTTCTCAAGAATTTCCCGGTACATGGCTCCATTCATTTTCCCTTCGATATTTTGGATTCCACCAGTACCATGTGAAGAGAAACAATCACATACCATGTCCAAGATGGCGCCGTCCATGGCAGCTGTGGTACTGTGGAGTGTTGTTTGGTGTGTCTGTATGTCTGGATTTGTGTTCTGTGACATCTCTTATACAAGAGAAGAACTCTTATGTCTCAGGGATTCCACCCCCTTGGACATTGTTCCTATTTTTCTCACCCGATCTACGGAAGTGCTGGATATCCTGATCCGAGGAACCGCAATCTTCACCCAGGCTGTGAGGTGGCTGAGACGACAGCGGGGGAAGAGAGCTGGGGCTCTCGCTAGACTGAGAAGACGCGGCTCCCGCACTCCACTCCCAGGAATATTTCTAGCCAATGTGAACTCCTTATGTAATAAAATGGACGAACTCCGGTGCCTGGTAGCGAAAAGCAAGGACTACAACTCTTCAGCAGCTTATGCCATCACGGAGACCTGGCTCTCTGAGGACGTCCCAGACGCAGCAGTACAACTGGAGGGCTTCCAGCTGTACCGAGCCGACAGGGACACACTTTCGTCCGGAAAAGTCTGCGGAGGTGGGGTATGTTTTTTCGTTAACGAGTCCTGGTGTACTGACGTGACAGTGATTAAACAACACTGCTCGACTGCCCTAGAACTCATCATCATTAACTGTCGCCCGTTTTACTCGCCCCGTGAGTTCAGCTCTTTTATTCTTGCTTGTGTGTACATCCCACCAGACGCTGCTGTCGAAGAGGCACAGAGCGCATTAGCTGAGCATATTATGGAGACTGAACGTTTATATCCGGACAGTGCTGTGATTGTGTTGGGGGATTTTAATAAAGCAAATCTGAGCCGGGCTCTGCCCAAATATCGGCAGCAGGTCAAATGCCCCACTCGGGGGGAGAGGACGCTAGACCACTGCTACTGTACCATCAAGAACGCCTACCACGCTGTCTCCCGAGCTGCGCTGGGCAAATCTGACCACGACATTGTCCATCTGATCCCATCCTACAGGCAGAGACTAAAAGTGTCAAAACCTGTAGTTAAGTCGTTCAGAACATGGGACAGCGAGGCTAAGGAGAAAACCAGCGCCTGGTTAGAGCGGGCTGGCTGTGACGAGGGCTATGTGGAGTGGGCGGGGGCTGAGGCCGGTAACGACTTGGATGCGTACACTGACACTGTGACGTCATTCGTCAGCTACTGCGAGGAAGCGTGTGTTCCAACTCGGACCAGGGTCAGTTATAATAATGACAAACCCTGGTTCACAGCCCAGCTCAGAAGGCTGAGGTTGGAGAAGGAGGATGCCTGGCAGAGGGGTGACAAGAACAGGTTTAGAGACGCCAGGTACAAGTTCGAGGCAGCTGTTAAGCAAGCAAAACATCGCTACTCTGAGAAACTGCAACAACAATTCTCAGATGGCAACGCTTCGCCCCGCTCCCCTCAGGCAGGAGGGTGCGGTCCCTAAATACTGTGAAGGCCCGACATACAAACAGCTTTTTCCCCACAGCCATCCGGCTCCTAAATGCCGCTGGCCCCCCCCCACCCCCCCCTGACCTGACCCCTATCTATCTACCCTCCCTCCACCCCCACCCAGAGAGCTTTGGACTGTCTGGATATGAACACTTGAACACTTGATCTTTGCACTTTATATTTATATTAATTATGACTCTTGCACTTTGATGTTGGTTTGCACTGTCTTGTCCTGTCTTGCACCTGTCCTGCTGTAAACCGTGCTCCATGGTACCAAACCAAATTCCTAACATGTCATGGCAATAAAAGTCTTCTGATTCTGATTCTGATTCTGATGCTTCCACTTCCGAAATTCACTGTTGCGATGGTATTTTTAGGATCCTATGCAGAGCCGTTTCTCTTCCAAACATGGCGCATTGTATTGTTGCTGAAAAGTTCGATCTTTTTCTTGTCTGACCAGACTACATTCTCTATGTAATCTAAAGGCTTCTCCAAATGTCTTCTTGAGTGATCGCAAATGGAGGCCGTGGAGGTGGAGTGCGTTGCCTATTGTTTTCTTTGTGACAACTGTACCCGCTACTTCCAGGTCTTTCTGGAGCTGTGCTCGAGGGGTCCTTGGCTCTTGGGCTACTCTGACTAACCTTTGATTGTCAGAAATCTTGCGAGGAGCTCCTGTGTGTGGCTGGTTGGTCGAGTGATGTTCCTTCCACTTGCGGATAATGGCCCCAATGGTGCTTATAGGAACATTTAGGAGTTGAGAAATCTATCGGTAACCAGTGCCATTACTATGCTGCCCAACAGTCTTGTTGCGAAGGTCTTGGGAGAGCTCTTTGCCTCTACGCATCATGGGATGTTTCTTGTAGGAAAGCACGGTGATAAATGATTTGTTTACTTGCATTCAGAGGTGTGAAACCCTTTTTCAAAGAGTGGAAGTACTTACCCACCAACATGCTCTAATTAGCACAGATAGGAGAACCCATTAGTGGCATAAGCTGGTTTAATGTTTTTTCTTACTGCGTTCAATACTTTTTTCCTGTGTCATTCCCCTTAACACACAGCACATAACTTTTTTATGGATTGGAATATTTTGTCCAGTCCATTTTTTGAGTTCTGTAAGGAATGGTATCAGATTTGGCTTATTTTGTGGTTGTTTTTTTGTGTCTGTTTTTTGCAAACAAACTAAATAAACCAAAGTGAATACCAAAGCATTTGTAATTTGCAACAATCTTCTTGGAGAAGTGGTACATCATCTCTAATAAGACAGAAGAGCAGGGGACGCCAATATTTTTGGCCATGACTGTATAATATTGCCATTTAACAGATGGTGCAAAAGCCACTTTCAGACAGTAAGTGCATACATTTAAGAATGCAAACAGTTCAGTTGAAGACACACTGCTCACATCTCTGTCTCTCTCTGTCAGTCTGGCAACCAGCCCTTCAACAGAGCCATGCTGTTCAACGTGGGCTTCCGGGAGGCCATGAAGGATCTGGACTGGGACTGTCTGGTGTTCCACGATGTCGACCACATCCCAGAGAATGACCGCAACTATTACGGTTGCGGTCAAATGCCTCGCCACTTCGCTGCCAAACTAGACAAGTACATGTACATGTAAGTCATCCAAACTTCAAAACCTGCCAAACCAGAGTTACACCAGCCAATAACAGACGGCGTACGAGTGATCTAGTCAGGTATGTAGCTGCACGCAACTGAACACACCTGGCGCCGGTGTGACAAACATTTCAGTGTATTCCTCCCTCAAGAAGGTTAGACCTTGCACTCTGCTTTTAGACAGTGAACTGAATGAGCTGTGGAGAGGTGATGCTCTCTCAGAACATGTGGAGTTCTGATGCTGCTCCGGAGCGAGCCACCGCTGTCACTTTTGTTGACATTAACTGCTAGTTAACCATGTTTTTATTTCTGTTGAGAATTTCTGATTTTTATATTTTACCTTCCTTTTCTTTCTTTGCAGAATAAATTTTCTACAGCAAAAGGAATTAATTTTTGTGGTCCTTATTATTTCCATGCTTTTGAGTTCAAGCTCTTGAGTTGAATGTAAGAGTTAGGTGTCTCCATCAGCTTTTGCAAGATCCTTGAGTAGGGTTAAATGAACAGATTTCACGGTCAGGTTATGTGTGGGGGTGTGTGTGTGTGTTCTCAGAATTTGCCAGCTGTTTTGCAAATCCCTTGGGACATATGACGTGTGTTTTTGTCTACTGGTGTGTTGTAACACAGCCAGACTTGTGCTTTGTTACCTGGTGCTTTCCTGTGATACTGAATGGTAAGGGTGCTTTCTTTTGATTTTTCCTTTCCTGTCGTTTTGTTTACTTTCTCCCCGGGCAGAGCTAGGCTTTGTTGTTGTGTCCCTCTGTGTTTGCGTGAGTGACGTGTGTTAATGACGTGTGTTAAAGACGTGTGTTAAAGACGTGTGTTTGTGTGTTTAACCCTGTGCTTTTTTAATTTTATTTTTAATTTTATCTTTTAAATTTTTTAAACAGACTTCCCTACAGTGAGTTCTTCGGGGGAGTGAGCGGAGTGACAGTGGAGCAGTTCCGCAAGATCAACGGCTTCCCCAATGCCTTCTGGGGCTGGGGAGGAGAGGATGATGACCTGTGGAACAGGTCAGTGACCTCCTGTAGCGAGTCCATCAACCATCCCGCCCACGCTCACTCCAAGCCTTGTGTAGAGGGTATGCATGTTACATTCTTCTTTCTTCCTCCTCCAGAGTGCACTACGCTGGGCTCAACGTGACGCGGCCGGAGGGAGAGATGGGGAAGTACAAGTCTATTCCGCACCATCACAGAGGGGAGGTGCAGTTCCTGGGAAGGTTGGTACTTTGTAGGCGGCATCGACAGGTTCACTATCTGTATCTCTATATGTTCAACCCTCAGTATCTGTGTCTGCATCCGGATCATTATTTGGGGTGGGTGTGGCTTACACTGGAATTGTCAGGAAAAATCGTCTCCTTTTGAGTGTAACCTTTCCCCTTGAAACATGACGTGGTATCAGACAGTCAACAAGAACACGGCTTTGGCTGAGACTAACCAACTATCAAACTTCTGAGGTCATACTTGGCCGTGCACACACTCCAACAGTTATAGTTGATAGATTAGGGGTTGCTTACCGGAGTGGTGGCAGGGTTTGTGTATGTGCGTGGGTGTTGTTGTTGGCTGTGCCAACATTGAGGAGGTTTTAACCCTCCGTTCAATGGCCAAGTCCCTTTTGCCTTTTGTACAGATATTTAGATAACGCTGAACAAGTTCTCTCCCCCAGTGCTTGAGGGTTTCCCTTTCTAGATACAAGTGGATTCATAATCCTTCAACACTAACCCCCCCCCTCCCCTCCTCTCTCAGGTATAACACTAAGGGTGAATCCCAATTCACCACTCTGGCTCCGTTTTCAGCCCTAATCTCCTTTTTGCGCGTTCACGTGTAGCCGTAGTGGCGTCCCAATTCATTACTCATTTAGGGTTAGGGTTAGGTTTAGGGTTAGGGTTGGCTCCAAACTGAGAAAATCTTGACCCTCGTTCGATTCGGAGCCATGAGACTCCCTTCCGGCATGCATTGCGAAACATCTACAGAAATGTTATTTTCGCTCTCGTAATACGGAAGCGAGCCTGAAATGTCATTTACTTTTTCTGGAATTACTTGTAATTAAAGACTTGAAAAAATATGATAACCATCGTATTATCTTAGTTTAATGTCATTTCAATGCATCATAGACCTTTTCTTTACAACAAGCATAACAACAAAAGATCGCTATTGTGCCTATGCAGGAGAGCCCCATTGAAGCGTCAAGCACAGCCTTCACATAATATATTATATTATATAATAATATAAGGAGCGCGATTCACATCGAGATGTGCATTCCTGTTTAGAAATAAAAGATTACCTTTGGCGTTTGACAGCGGATGATGATAGACATATTTAATGTGAAGTTATCTATCTAACGTTAGGCTGATGTGTGCGTGATAGACGCGCATGACATATTTCCATGTTTTATTTACAGCTATGGCACGAATTAAACCAAAACAACCCGCAATCCTATCCGAGCAGTTGTTATTATGTAATATTGTTAATGGGTTATATAATTTAATGTTATTTCAATGCATTATAGACCTTTTCTTTACAACAAGCATAACAACAAAATCGCTGTTATGCCGAGGTGCTTAACAAAGTTCCACAGTCCAGCGCGCTTGGGACAGCGGGCAGGACAACGGAGCGCGTTTGTCACAGGCTGACAGTCACTGTGTTCCCCCCCCCCCCCCTTGGTGGTATATGACGCTATAGTTGTTATTATACCAAAACAACCGGCAATCTAATCCGAGCAGTTGTTATTATGTACTATTATATATGTAGTTAATTAATGCAGTGGACAGCGGCTGTTTCTCCAGCGTTCCTGTCACATCGGATTTCGTCATAAAATTAAATCTGTAAGTCATGCATTTTTCCATGTTTCCCTTTGATGGCATATGACGCCGTAAATGTAACTAAAGTTCAGCCTCGAAGTTGTTGCACTGTTGTCCTAAATCAAGCAGGGTTGGGCCGTGTTAGTACCTGGATGGGAGACCGCCTGCTGTAAGCTTTTCGTTCCTCCACGTTACCGAGGAGAGCCGTGTGCCGCGGCCGAGGAGAGTGTACTCTTTCCGGATAGACATTTATGCATGCTCTCGGGGTTCGAAACATAACTTCCCGGGGTGCCAGCGGGTTGGTTGATGGCTCAAAATGACCGTATACCGATGGTGGAGTTAGCAAAGCAGTATTGTGTTTTTACCACCTTCATAGCCGGTGTTATTCACGGACAAACACGGTGCCCGGAGGCACCCTTTGCGGGTTAATAACTGTGATTTACCGTGGGTTAGGATAACAATTCAAACGTGTCCGGATAGGGGAGAGGACAGGGAATCTGAAACCATTTGAATGGTGTTGATACGACACAAATCCCGGGTAGAACTTCTCTCCCCCATGATAATGAAGCATTATTCTTTTTTATTTGATGACTTGTTTGATCGATTGATAGCGTTCAAGTTCATTCAAGTTGTGAATGAATCGCGAGCGTCAATGCTTTTCTACGATACTGCGTGTAATGTCTCTTGGACATAGAATAATAAGACACTTGAGTCTGGGTTCAACAAAGGTATAACCAGTATACTTCGGTTCTCTCGACACCTGTCAGTCACCTAGTGGTATATCATGAACTCGCTCTAAGGCGCATGCGCTGTCCTGACTATGAATTAACCCATTCATTACACTACGGATGACGTATTAGGGTTGTCCCATGAAGGGTTGTCCCATTTCCCCCGGGGAACCACTACGGCTCTGGCTCCAAAACGAGTGACTCCAAAACGAGTGACTCCAAAACGAGCCGAAGTGGTAAAAAAGAGATTCGTGATTAGGCCTAACCCCCCCCCCCCCCCCCCCCTCCTCTCTCAGGTATAACACTAACCCCCCCCCCCCCTCCTCTCTCAGGTATAAGCTCCTGCGCTATTCCAAAGAGAGGCAGCACCTGGACGGCCTGAACAACCTGAACTACACCCCTGAGATCTCCCTGAGCAGCCTCTACAAGAACATCACCGTGGACCTGCACCCTGACATGGCCCCCATAGAAGACTACTGAACTGCCCCCTTCACTGACCCACAGAGGAGGAGGGCAGGGGGATGGGGGGGGGATGGGGGGCACACCATGTAACGCTGCCAAGAAACCTCTTTAAAAAAACACAACAAAAATATGTGAGGAAGGAATATAGGGTCTGTTAAATCGAACAATTGATTGTGTGTGTGTGTGTGTGTGTGTGTGTGTGTGTGTGTGTGTGTGTGTGTGTGTGTGTGTGTGTGTGTCTCACTGCATGTTTATGTGTCCATGCTGGCTTTAGCTAATAAAATTCACATCACACTTCATATTTGGAGGGAGGGGCAGGATTTCAGATCTGATGTTTACTGCAAAGCCTTAAAGTCCCAGGTTCAGAACCCCACGGCTCCCTCAGCTCCGCAGCGCTTTCTCACTATCACCTTAGAAGCCAACAGACATTTTTTTGTCTCACTTAATATTAATTTTTACAACATATCATTATTTTTAAAAGCTGAATAATATTCCTTAAGAGGAGCAAAAGAAAATGAAGGTGTCTTATTTGTCTGTGATGTAAATGTTTCATATGTTCCATTTCTTTGTGTTTAGTTTCATTTTTTTTTTTTTTTTTTTTTTTTTTTTTTACATACATTTTAAAGCACTCCTGTCTGTGTCACATGACGAGCGTTTGCCGTTCCTTTGCTGCACTGCTGAGACTGCATGCACAGAACACATGTAAATACTGGCTTCTTAAAGCTCGAGCACAGAACACGGATGTAAATATTGGCCTTTTAACGCTCGAGCATTATTACAGTTATATTCCAGTGGATTTGAATTTTGTTTTGGCAGCTATCTTCTTTCGGAGGATTTAACAGTGAGTGGTTCTTCCAAACGGGAAGATGTTCTAACATAGGAGGACGTTTTGGCTTAAAAAGAAAAAAAAGAAATCAGTCATCTCTCGGTTGACATTATCTTTTGCATGCCTTAATTTATTTTGTTACCAGATGTTTTTTTTGGGTTTATTTTTTTGTTAATTTATTTTTTATCATTTCAAGATGTGTATATTTTAAATGTTTGCCTTTGTTGTGTAGTTTTTTTTTGTTAGTTTAGTTTTTCTCTTGAGGAGGTGCACTGTGTGAAAAACACTCAACTGACAATAGTGCTCCTCAGCAGGAGCAGACAGGACAGTAGCTGCTAAACGCTGAGACGTTCCTGACCGTCACTCTTCTTTAAGTGTGTGTGGATCCTGCCATTACGGCAGGAGTGTGTGCTGCAGACCAGTGCATCTGGTGCAGCATTGTTTGTGTGTGTTTGTGTGTGTGTGTGTGTGTGTGTGTGTGTGTGTGTGTGTGTGTGTGTGTGTGGTACTTGACCATGCGTTTGAGCGTATGTTTGGCATTATGGGCTGTACCATACGGTAGTGCGCGTGGACTTTGCAGTTTGGACTGGTTGGTGTTTTACTGTGGATGTGTGTCTGAACTGTGGTGTGTTCCTAATAAGCTTTGTGAGGCAGTGAGAGGGGCCAGAATGAGAGAACAGTTAGCTGATCCTATGGCGAAAGCTATTGCTGTTCTTGAATGGCACAGACAGAAACTTGGGCCATGAAGACTTTAAAATTGTTTAAAGTTTTGAGCACTACAAAGATAGCTGGAAAAATTAAGTAAGCAGTCGATTTTTTTGTACCTGTTGAAAGCCGTTTTTCTCCTCTTGTACATAGTTTATATTTTTACCCATACATTTCATATTTAAGATGTTGATTTGCTTGTGATGTTGAGTTGATTTTTTCTAATGTGTGTCTCTATGAAAACAGCCAGGGGCCCTCCTCCACAGCGCTGTGAGACTGCTGGCTAATGAGTGGGATGTGACCAGGACGCTCCGGTCCGTCCGACCTCTCTCTCCCAGCGCTCCCACAATGCTAAGGAGCCTTCCTGTAGGCGTTTACAGAGTAACTTCTGCTTAAGCTAAGTGGCTGAAGCAACAGGCTAAAGTCTGTGTTTGATTTGGCCCTGTAGCTACAACGGTTGCATTAACCTCAGTGTGTGTGTGTGTGTGTGTGTGTGTGTGTGACCAATCAAGTGAGGTGAGGAGGAGAAATTGAGTCGTGAATAAGACATTCTATCGGAGGTGAACTGTGCCAAAGTTCTACTTCTGCCACCCATCATTCTTCTGCCTCATGCTTCTTCTTCTACTCCTATTTCCTTTTTCTTCTTTTGCCTCCTCTTTCATTCTGCTCCCCGCTCCTCTGCACCTCTTCTCTTCAGTGTTGAGACCAATCAGATAATGTTACGGAAGGTGTTCCGGGGTGTTCCGGGGCTGTTGGTCAGTGTTCAGGAACAGGGGCTTCTCTTGTGCTATGCCTTTTGCTCAGTAACAGATTTTGCATAAGAGGATACGAAATACCCTTGTTTTGTTTCCTTATAAACATGACAAGATCTCGACAGCCTCGCTGTCCCCCTCCTGAGTACACTATAAGCTGAGTTGCTGTAGCAGGGACTGTGAGCGTTCTGTCTGGATCCCCCTGATTTCCTTTGCTGGAAGGGATCCATTTTTTTCTGTGAAGTGTCAGACTATATGTGCTCCGTTCAGGGAGCAGTGTGAAGAGTATTAAGATATGAGTTAGAGAAAGCACCCGTCACTAGATCTGATCTAGGATCAGTATTATGAGTTACTGTTCTCACCTCTGAGGGGAGCTCGAGGTGGGATTGGGGGCAGGTGGGGGGTTGCCGGGCAGTGTGCTGGCTGCATCCGGTCATTGGGAGGTTTACACCCAGCCTACCTGGGGGAGCAAAAAACCCTGACCCCCCCCCCCCCCACACACACACACACACACACACACACACCTACACACACCTTTTGGCCTGTATTGGTTGTTTGAATATCCAAAAAGTAGATAGAACATTTCAAATGATATTCACCATTACACAATTGTAATGTAGAGTATAACATTTTTGCAGTATTCATATCTGTGCCTTGAGTTTATTCTTTTTTTAATTCTCATTTAGTTTTTTTTCTTTTAATTTCAGACTGTTTTTCGCTTTTCTGCATTCTTGATTGAAGGGTAAATATTTGGATTGTTTTAAACTGAAGTTAGAGTGCAAATGTTTTTTTCTTTTTTTTTCTTAAAATGTTCCATTCTCAGTCAGGAGCTCTGGTTGAGAGGCATGAGACATTCCCATGACAACGGGCTGAATAGAATTCCAAAAGGAGCCCAAAAGTGCTCCTATCCTGTCTGTGTTGGTGTATATCACTGATTGGCTGTATCCAGTGTTTCTGCTGTCCAATCAGAGTTCTGTACTCTGTCTGCTTTGACCATGACATGTACAATCTTTGGACTCAGTTGTCTGGTCTCTTCGCTATGCTCTGCTCTGTCTCAGCAGAGACAAATAGGCGGAGTGAGAGGGTAGACTCTTGTGTTACTACCGTCCGCAAGCAAGTGCAGGAATACTTAGACCAAGTTATGACTTTTTCAAATGGACGTCAATGGAAGTGTCAAA
The DNA here is from genome assembly GCF_963989245.1 of Nansenia antarctica. Taxonomy (NCBI): domain Eukaryota; kingdom Metazoa; phylum Chordata; class Actinopteri; order Argentiniformes; family Microstomatidae; genus Nansenia; species Nansenia antarctica. Next base: position 15,109,352 of record NC_137677.1, on the reverse strand, counting down.
ATGGTCTACAAATCATCTATTTGCTCATTAAGTATGTAAGGCATATGCATTTCACTTATGGGGTTTGTAATTCTAAGATTGTGTGGAAATATGAACTGGAGAACTTGTCAATAGGAGGGGAAAGGACCTTAATTCAATGTAGCGCCCACATGCCAGTTTCGCAGCTTCATCTTGTTCTGCAATTCATTGGCTATACGCATGTGCTAGAGTTCTGCCCCACTCAGACAATGTGGACAACTCTACATAATGAACTTAGCTATCTTGTCAATCTTCCACAATTCTTTGGTAACAGCCAGTAAAATAGTCTAGAGTTGAACTGTTGGACTTTGTAATTTTTTTTTTTTTTTTTGTCAACAGAAGATGAATAAACACCTTCATTGCCATGTTCTGAGAAACACTCCTGAAGTATCTGACTTTTCCTTGTTTGTCTCCATCTACCATCATTACTTCCATGGTAACACTAGGCACTAGTGTGTAAGCACCCAGAAACGACACTTGTCAACTTTATTTGCTCACTTAAGTACCCTGGTACACAGTGCTGAAATTAAACAAGAATAACCAGTTAGACAACGTCAGTTGTTGACCTGTTCTTTATTTGGGTAAGCATAGTTAGGGATGTAAGTCGGATGGGTTCATCACGACTGCTGTTGTAGTGTAAGAGAAGGGACTAAGCAGCAGGGCCAAGGTGTAGTGGCGATGACCATCTGCATGAGCCTCGAAAACAACCTGTACACACACACACACATACACACATGTTTACTGCTCCACCCCACCACAGACAGAAAAATAACTTGTAGACAATTTGTTCTGCAAACTGTTTCCAGACACTGGACAAAATAGCATTGTGGAGTAGTACACAATGAGCTACTAGTAGTACACGACTTAGCGCTGATGCTTGTGTGAATTTCTCTCATGAACTTCTACTAGAGGATAAAGAGCGGGTTATACTCACGTCAGCCACCTCGTGGAACGGCGTGCGGTTCTCTGCCTTCCAGTAAGCCTTAGTATCAAACTCGACACGGTACACCCCTGACTGGAAGTCCTTCTCTGATATTAGGTTATGTACCTCACCTGTTAAATCTGTCACACTGAAATGGAGAAGAGAAAGAGGGAGAGTGGATACATACAATGTGCTAGTTTAGCAAAAAGAATTAGATAACGTCAGTGCCCATGAACCTGTCATTGATTCGAATGAACACATACACACAATGGATTCTACTCATACCCGTTAGCGACCTGCGTCCACGCTCCATCAGCTCCCTGTCGGGACACCTTCAGTGCCACTGAGCCGGCTGGCACACCCTTCACAGCATCCAGGATCTTCACCATCAGAGGGCACTTTGCGTCTGACTCGCCGTGCCTGTCCTGGGTCGCCAACACAACCAGCACAGTCACCGACACAACCATACACGGTCACACAATTTCACACACACACCGCTAAACCTGTATGGGAGATACTGACCACAATGTAACCATGAAGTCACATGTAAGTCTGAGCCTTGACTGTCATACCTTTGCCAGTAACACAGCATGTACGGTCATACGACGCACTGAATGGTGGTCAGAGACACGGTACACATAGACAATGCAGCTGTTACTGTAGTAGCACAAGAAGGTCAAAGTGCAGATCTTTGAACAGAGTGGTCAGGTGGTTATGAAGAGGAGTTGTGAGGTCATTGACCTTGATGGCATTCCATCCCCCACAAGAACGGAAGGTTCACAGCACTACCCACCCCAACCTTTTGTTTCTCATTCTCTCTTTCAGTCTTGCACTCTCTCTTACATACACACACACACATACACACACATTCATGCTGTTACTGATAGCATCTCAATTTCAAACACAAGTTCCACTGTTTCAAACAAAAGCAAATAGTCAGGGCTTTGTTATGTTATCCTTATCTCAGGCAATTTACACAGCTAACAGTTCTAATCTGTTATATTTATATAGCTTGCTGTTGTCCTCTGGCATGATTTACATTGCATAGCTGATCAGAGTAAATGCAGAACATTTACATTAACCACCTCACTCAAGGCCACTGTTCCAGGGTTCTGACCTAAACCTTCTAACTGAATAAATGGGCTGTGTGCTATTCGTCCATCTCGGAAATTGCATTCAATATTACTGTATCAGGTCCAGTCATTGAGGATCAAAGAGCAGATAAAGGTGTGGAACTGTGTTCATTTCAGTATGTCACTAAAATCATATGCTCTTGATTCATATAAATCCCCTTACTGCTCCATACCAATTTCCAGCATTTTTGTGTGATAAATTTAATTGAATGTATACATAAACACAAACAATACCAATCTCTAACATGCCTTCTCGTCTTGCAACCAGACATGGGCCGGCATGTGCTGATGAAGCAACCCCATGCACCTGTTCAACTCATGCCATAACAAGCTTACATTTAGGAACATCTTCATCACCAGACAGACGCACGCTCACACACTCACCACTGGGGCAGCGCTGCAGAGCAGGACAGCAGAAGCCAGAAGCACACAGAGCAGTGATCTGACCATCCTGGGGCGAGATGATTAGGCAGGCTAATGCAGACAGACGTACAGACAGACTGGCATAGACAAAGTACCACTCTCAGAGGGCTTTATACCCAGTCCCCTCACCACCCTGGACTTCCATTCTGCTGCCAGGTCAGCTGACCAGAGAAGCCCGTGCCTGAGTATGTTGACTGAGTCAATAACGAGAGAATGAGTAACTCACACAAAACATGCTTTGTAACAATCTTATTAAAAAAGAGGATTAGGATGGTGGTGGGCACTAAGAGGATAATCTGCCAGTCTTCTCATATTACGTGTCTAATCTCGAAAAAAAATCGAAAAAAACAATGGATTGGTCAAATTCAACGGGGGATATAATTGCAGCATCTAACAACTAAATAACACTGTCTATGCCCAGACATGCCTGTCATTAGATGAAAAAATCATGCACATTTTGTATGACTAATTCCAAAATATAATTGACATTTTGACTCATACACAAACAAAACCAAAATCCAGAGAGGCCCTGGGGTAACTACATTACGATCTGGGAAACTGTTTTCTTATATATATTATATAATTATGTGTTATATATGGCTTTTATGTCATGGTCCAGACTTGCCTAATGCCATGCTGTTCCCTTTTGGCTTGTGATGAAGAGGATTAACTCAAATAAACCATAAATGTGTCAAATGTGAGGCATGGAGCAGTAGACTCATAGAGTAATCTTCTCATGTTGCCTGCAGGTGGAGCCAGAGCATGTGAAGCTGATGGTTAAGCTTGTTAGTGATAAACCTGCGCTCATAGAGATCAAACAACCACAACTAAATAATTGGAAATAACTGAGGAATCAGATGATGGTGTACTGAAGGAAAAAAAAGCCACTATGATTCCTGTGTCCTGTATACAATTGCTGCCACTTCAGAGGGAGAGAGAGAGAGAGAGACTCATATTTTTCAGTAAAGGACTCCAATGTTGTAATTCAATAGGGACTCTATGTAACTTCATACGGCATCTGTAATCTGTATTGTGTAATGTGTATAGAGTTCAGAATTCAATTAATCACACAAGAAATGCTAGTATGCTTCCATTCATGCCCTGAATTGAACTGAATTGTCAGTTCTATCAGTTTTGTGTGTGAGTTACTCATTCTCTCGTTATTGACTCAGTCAACATACTCAGGCACGGGCCTCTCTGGTCAGCTGACCTGGCAGCAGAATGGAAGTCCAGGGTGGTGAGGGGACTGGGTATAAAGCCCTCTGAGAGTGGTACTTTGTCTATGCCAGTCTGTCTGTACGTCTGTCTGCATTAGCCTGCCTAATCATCTCGCCCCAGGATGGTCAGATCACTGCTCTGTGTGCTTCTGGCTTCTGCTGTCCTGCTCTGCAGCGCGGCCCCAGTGGTGAGTGTGTGAGCGTGCGTCTGTCTGGCGATGAAGGTGTTCCTAAATGTAAGCTTGTTATGGCATGAGTTGAACAGGTGCATGGGGTTGCTTCATCAGAAAGCATTATCATCCTTATAATACATGAAATACCAGTAGAACCTTGATACCAGTGTTATAGTAGTGTGTACTGTATACCACATGCCGGCCCATGTCTGGTTGCAAGACGAGAAGGCATGTTAGAGATTGGTATTGTTTGTGTTTATGTATCAATTCAATTCAATTCAATTAATCACACAAAAAAATACTAGTATGCTTCCATTCATGCCCTTGAGGATTGTCAGTTCTATCAGAGTTTTCCAATTACTAAAGGAAATGGTGAAATTGACACTTCTCAAACCTGGACCACATCAAACTATACAGCATCCTCTATTCTAAAAAGTCAACGAGACACATATTCACTGTGGAATTTCAAAAATATGAATCAGGAGACCAGAGGTTTGTTCCTCTTCCATTCAAAGTCAGTGGGAGGAAAAGGAGAAGGAGTGGGTGTGTCTATCAAGAAGAGAATAAGCATCAACCACACTTTTACCCTCAAACTGTCTTCTCATAAGGCTAGCCCACAACAAGCCGTTAACGTTTAGCAGCCAGGTTTAAATGAATGTTTTTCATCTCCCATAGAGAGATCATGCATAATAGCTGGATGGCTGGACTGAGAGTTTGGATACAGCTAGATGTTGTTTAAAAAAAAAATATATATATATCAAAGATACAGCTAAGATGAAAACTCTAAGAACTAGGCCTGTAGTATTTAGGGTTGAGAATTTACAGGCAGGTCTAGTCTAAAAGAACAACAGATTTTTAGAAGAGAATAATCTGATACCTAAAATGTGAGTGGATTCCGCTTTAAAAACGTAAAAACATGACACAAGACAAACACTTCTCTGTAACTTCATATCAATGTAATGCTAGTGCTAACAACTATGACTTTGAGAACAAAGCCAAGAAAAAGAGAGAGAGAGAGAGAGAGTTTAGTCACATTCACTCGTTCAGTTACACCCCTCTCACATACCAGTATAGTGACTACGTGAGAGAGAGTGTGTGAGACGTGTGTATCTGTCATATGGTTTGGACTAAATTATTTTGCACCTGAATACCATGTGTTACAAAGCAGATGTAGAGAAGGGAGGTGACTGATATACATGTCGTGAGTTTAGAATTCTAAGGTTCTATCTCCGTTTAGGGCAGTTCAGAGATATTGAGCGTCAAAGTTTTTACATTCCATGATGTTTTATAATTTTAATTAATAATTTTGCCATTTAGCAGACGCTTTTAATCCAAAGCGACTTACAATTAAGAATTACAGGGACATTCCCCCTGGAGTAACTGAGGGCTAAGTACCTTACTCAAGGGCACACTAGTAGTGGTGTGGTTTCAGGCGGGATTTGAACTCACAACCTTCCGATCACAAGTCACTATCCGCTAGACCACCACTACCCCAATACCCTGTTTTATGAGATGGAACCTTTGTATTTTATTAATTACTAACTCAAAAATTTCAACATTTTAAAAATAACACCACACAGGCATTAATAAACACATAATGGATAGATTATGTAAAAAACTCAATTTTGACAAAAATGGAGATAGAACCTTATAATTCTAACGTCACGATGTGTTTAACAACTTGTTTTTGTGTGATGCCAAGCAGTGCAGTATGACTATTTCTTGGTAGCAAGTGTGTGTTTTTGTTATCTGTGTTTCTTTTGGCCCATGTAGGAGAGTTATGTGTAGTGTGATGTTGTTCTGCAGGTATCTGCCTGTTGCTGAGAATCAGGAATCTCATCTCCTAACCCTGAGGGTGAAACCGACAGGATCCTCTGTGACACCTGTGGGAAAAGCAGAAGCTCAGCAAAATGATCGCAGTCAAATTAGTCAATAAATATTACCAGCAATGAGTCAACAAGATGAAGTAACTTTCAAACATATTATTCGTGTTTATTAGGTTGGTAAAAAGGCAAATGAAAAGTGCAACAAGAGTCTTAAACATCAAAACCCATATACTGTATCATTGTCTACCGCCTCAAGTGATTTACATGTAATTAACTGAAACACAGTAATTCAGATAACCAACATGTCATTTTTTTTTACATTAAGTTTCCGCTGAACAAGTACAGTCAGGTATTTAGGCACACTAATGCCTTATTAATTACCGAGGAGAAGTTAAGGTACTATTACACCTGTGAAAATGAAAATACATTTCAAAATGGGACTCAATCTTCTTTCAAATGTAGCCCTAATAACACATTAACATGGGAAAATAAGAAAATTGAAAGACCAAACATACTATTTCACATCAAAATGTCCATAGCTGAGAACACAGACTATACACGCACTCTCTTCATCCATGCTGGGACTGAGCTCTCATTGTTGTTTACACTTTGCTGAGGGACTCTTGGGGCTCTTAGTGGAGCCCTTTTTGCTCTTCCTGAGTTTATTCTGGGTCATTTGAACCATGGGTGCTTGGCCTTGTTCTAACCCACCAGAGGCCTCACCCACTGCTCCCCCAGAGACCTCATCCACCACTCCCCCAGAGACCTCATCCACCACTCCACCAGTGACCTCATCCACCACTCCCCCAGAGACCTCATCCACCACTCCACCAGAGACCTCATCCACCACTCCACCAGAGGCCTCATCCACCACTCCACCAGAGGCCTCATCCACCACTCCACCAGAGGCCTCATCCACCACTCCCCCTGAGACCTCATCCACCACTCCACCAGAGACCTCATCCACCACTCCACCAGAGACCTCAACCACCACTCCACCAGAGACCTCATCCACCACTCCCTCAGAGACCTCATCCACCACTCCCCCAGAGACCTCACCCACCACTCCACCAGAGGCCTCATCCACCACTCCACCAGAGGCCTCATCCACCACTCCCCCAGAGACCTCATCCACCACTCCACCAGAGACCTCATCCATCGCTACATCAGAGACCTCATCCTTCACTCCCCCTGAGACCTCATCCACCACTCCACCAGAGACCTCATCCACCACTCCCCCAGACACCTCATCCACTGGTACAACAGAGACCTCATCCACTGGTACATCAGAGACCTCATCCACTGGTACAACAGAGGCCTCATCCACTGGTACATCAGAGACCTCATCCATCGCTCCCCCAGAGACCTCATCCACCACTCCACCAGAGACCTCATCCACCACTCCCCCAGACACCTCATCCACTGGTACAACAGAGACCTCATCCACTGGTACATCAGAGACCTCATCCACTGGTACAACAGAGGCCTCATCCACTGGTACATCAGAGACCTCATCCATCGCTCCCCCAGAGACCTCATCCGCTGCTCCACCAGAGGCCTCATCCACCACTCCCCCAGAGACCTCATCCACTGGTACAACAGAGGCCTCATCCACTGGTACATCAGAGGCCTCATCCACTGGTACATCAGAGGCCTCATCCACTGGTACATCAGAGGCCTCATCCACTGGTACAACAGAAGCCTCATCCACTGGTACATCAGAGGCCTCATCCACTGGGACATCAGAGGCCTCATCCACTGGTACAACAGAAGCCTCATCCGTCACTCCCCCAGAGACCTCACCCACCACTCCACCAGAGGCCTCATCCATCTCTACACCAGAGGCCTCATCCACCACTCCACCAGAGGCCTCATCCATCTCTACACCAGAGGCCTCATCCACTGCTCCACCAGAGACCTCATCCACCACCACCCCTACAGCCTCTAGTTCACCTTGGGACTGACTACTAACAGCCTCCACCACTACCTGCATGGTGCCAGCCGACTCTAAAGCCACCTTCACATCTGATGACACACCTGTGATCAGGGGACTGTCCTCTACTTCTCCATCCTGTGATACTGAGAGGTCACCTGTGTCGCCCACCTGGGCCTCTTCCCCCGGCAAAATCACTCCCCCCCCAGCTGTCAGTGTGTCAGAACTCTCCTCCTGCCCAGGACTCTGAGACTCTGTCAGCTCAGCCTCTGGACTGGAGTCAACCTCACCCGCTACTACCTCTCCTGCCAACCCATCTGTAGACACTGCAACTGTCTCTGTCTCTACCTCTATAACGCTGTCTGTCTCTGCTACTGAATAGGTAACCTCTGTATCTACCTCCTCTAGTAAATCAGAATCAGCTGTCACAGCTACCGTACCAGCTACAGCGGGACCATCCTCTAATTCACCTCCCTCTGGTGTTCCCTGTGTTGACTCTGATGGTAAGGCTTGCTCTAAACTCACCATCCCCTCTTCTTGGCCATCATTCATGTCATCTGCTGCGAGCTGCTCCTGCTGTAATTCTGATTCTGGCATCACTTCCTCCTCAGCATTACTCTCTTCTTCCTGGTTATCTGCTATTTTGTCCACTGTGAGCTGATCTAACTGTGATTCTGACTTAACTTCTTCCTCAGCATTAGTCTCTTCTAGGCTATCATTGATGTTTTCAAGACCTGACTCATTTTGCTGTGACTCTGATTCCAGAATCACTTCTGTCTCAGTATTACCCTCCTGGATATCTGTGAATTGATCCACTGGTAGTTTGTCCTGGTATGATTCTGAATTCACTCCCTCCTCTTGAATCCACTCTGTCGACTCTTCTTCCTCTGTCTGATCTGTACCAACTACATCTATGATATCTGATCCAGACACAGATGCCTCTCGCGAGGAACATTGGGCAACCATGGATGCATCTTCATCAGAGAGGTCAACAGAGGGGACAGACTCATTTTGAGGCTCTATCTCCTGGTGTCCCATTTCTTCAATGACCCCTTCAATGCTTCTGAGATCTTCCATCTCTTTTTCTACAACCTGTACCACAAAGCTTGAGTCAATGGGTATTTCCCTTTGTTTTTCCTCCATTGAGTCAGATTGCTCACACTGTTCTGCAGATGGCTCTAATGCTAACGTAGAGTCCTCCTCAGTGCTCTCAGTCACAGTAGGCTCAGGTGTCTGTGGTAAAGACTCAGACTGTTGTGTTTCCTCTATTAGATCAGCCATGATTGAATCCTCCACATTGAGTGCGGTTTCTAGAATGGGCATTGTTGGTATTTCATGCTCTGATAACTCTAACTCAGCCTCATCATCAGATTCCTGACCTGCTTCACTGTAGCCCTCAAACATTTTTTTCCTCTCAAGCTCAGCAGCCATTATAGACTCAACTGTCTCAGATGTTTCAATGATGACCTGATTCTCAACTACCCTGTTGTATTCTGGTGAAATTGATGGAGTTCCACCCATCCACACTGCCCCATCCAGCCCCCTTTGTCCAGAGATATCTACTCTCTGCGGGATGCCCTGCTGCCCCCACATGGGTACTCCCATGGGTACTCCCATGGGTACTCCCTCCTCTCTTATAATCTGGCCCATATTGTCCTGTCCTACCCCAGCTTGCCCACCACCAACCTGCACCATCCTAACTGGCCCACCCCCAGCTTGCCCACCACCAACCTGCACCATCCTAACTGGCCCTACCCCAGCTTGCCCACCACCAACCTGCACCATCCTAACTGGCCCACCCCCAGCTTGCCCACCACCAACCTGCACCATCCTAACTGGCCCTACCCCAGTTTGCCCACCACCAACCTGCACCATCCTAACTGGCCCACCCCCAGCTTGCCCACCACCAACCTGCACCATCCTATGTGATCCCAGCCCAGCCTGCCCAACGCTAACTTGCTCCAGGTTTCTCTCCACCAACACAACATTTCCCCCCCTTGTAAGTGTGTGTCCTGGCAGAGTGCCACACACACCACCCTGGGCTGCTGGTCCTACAACCCCCTGAGGGGGAACAGCCTCTTTCATCAGGAATGCACCTCTGGGCAAAGTGCCCTGAGGTACCCCTGGATCAGACCCCTGTGGTACCCCTGGATCAGACCCCTGTGCCTCCCCCAGACCGGACGCCACCTGCCTCTCCACTATCACATAGTTACCACCAGAGCTTGGCCCTACCATGGACAAGCCATCTCTGGGCAGAGACCCCTGGTCCCAGCCTGGGCTACCGGGCCCAGGCCCCTGGACCCAGCCTGGGATACTGGGCCCAGATCCCTGGAGCCAGCCTGGGATACCGGGCCCAGACCCCTGGAACCAGCCTGGGCTACCGGGCCCAGACCCCTGGAACCAGCCTGGGCTACCGGGCCCAGACCCCTGGAACAAGCCTGGGCTACCGGGCCCAGACCCCTGGACCCAGCCTGGGCTACCGGGCCCAGACCCCTGGACCCAGCCAGGGATATCTGGCCCAGACCCCTGGACCCAGCCTGGGTTACCAGGTCCAGAACCCTGAATCCAGCCTGGGCTCCCGGGCATCAGCATTGTGGGGCTGGTTGGATTAGTGGAGCTGGTGGGGGAGGTAGAGGTCTGTGTTATGACCCTGTTACCTTGGGTGACCAAGCCTCCAGACCCATTGACCAATATTATACCCTCTATGTTGTGAGCTTGTGGCTGTAGTACGTAGTGCATGGGCTGCATTACAGGGGTGGTGGTGTAGTACACAGGCTGCTGCTGCTGCACCAAAAAGATCTGGCCAGATGGGCGTGGCAAAGTTGCAGCCTGACTGACGTTAGTAACCTTGGTGATGGGAGCGGTGGGAGCTGATCGGGCCAGGTTGACAGTGGATGATTGGTTGAGGTTGATGTTGCTAATGGATGATTTGGAAATGTTGACATTGCTAGTGGTGATGGTGTTCTCTCTTTTGATGTTGGTATGTTTTGACTCAATGACACGCTCAACTTTAGGTTTGGGAGGGGAGCAGATCTCGGCCAGGGTCTTGAACTTTGGCCCCAGGTCGTTGAGGAACTGGAGGTCGTTGTCAGATTCCAGAAGGCTGCAGCAGCCCACTGAGCCCACAGGAGAGCCCTGGCCTTCGTAGTCATACACCAACAGACTGTCTTTCAGTGGCGGGTTTTGTGTTGCACACATCACCTTCTGCAAGAGAGAATAAGAGACATTTTATAATAATGCCTCCTTTTAACTTAAGACTATTTATCAACATTCACTGCATAGTTTTTACAACGCAACAAATTACCTGTGAGTAGTAGTCATCCAGGAAAGAATTAGGTAGTGCTATGTCCTCATACATGTCTTCTTCGGCATAGGCAGCCTGGGTGTATCTGGTGTGCATGGTGTTGCCAAGCCCCATGCTGTAGCTATCGCTCTGGAGCCCATAGGTGTGGTCCACATCCATAAGCCCAGAGCCAGGGCTGGAACCAAAGCCAGGGCCAGAACTAAAGCCAGGCCCGGAACTAAAGCCAGGCCCGGAACTAAAGCCAGGGCCGGAACTAAAGCCAGGGCCGGAACTAAAGCCAGTGCTAAGGCCATACCTGGATTCACGCAGTGTTTCATCATGGCGCATGATAGATTCACTGGTCTGATATGTCGCTTGGGGTCTGGATGACTTTGTAGTCACATCCACCGCCTGGATTGTCCCTACATTCCTTTGGTCACTCATAGGAATGCTGAGAAGGGGCACCTCCTACCGAAACCAAAACAAATAAACTAGATATTATATCCAGCTTCACAGACACTCTGCCTTCACAGACACTCTGCCTTCACAGACACTCTGCCTCTTCTACATTTGCATTCCCCCACTCACCTTATCCTCTCCCTTGCCCTCGGTGTGGTAGGATATGAGGTATTCTTTAGCATCAGCAAATGGAAGGTCCGTGAACTGATCAGCGAAGGTCTCAACTCCCCCACATTGACAGAACAGCATTAGGAGAGGCAACACTGCAACACGTAGAACCAAGGAGATGAAAGACAAGGAACCAGACATTTAGAATAAATCATGGATAAGTATGTAGGCATATGTATGTTTGATGAGATTGGAGTGTGAATGTCTTTAGCATAGCTCCACTCACATAGCAGCAGAGCACAGGCTGTGAGAAGCAGGCTAATGGCAGGGGCAGACAGTTTGGAGGAGGTGGTCTCTAGCTTGCTGGTGTAGCTCCGAGAGCTGCAGTCCTCGTCCGACACACAAGTGCACACATGCACCGTGAACACCTCCTTCTCTGGGCAGGTCAGGCCCTGCTCATCTGCCACCTCCACCACAATCTCATACGCACCTGGCCACAGGGGCACATGGGATCGCAGTGCAGCCGTGGTCCCTGGAGAGAGAGAGAGAGAGAGAGAGAGAGAGAGAGAGAGAGAGGGGGAGGAGTGAGATGTGGATGCCTACAACACAATAGTATGCATGCAATGATTTGTCTTTGTTGACATAACATACATATTTACATACGTCTCCTTATATTGGTCACCACCCGGGTCTTACCGTTGATGGGTTCCACCTCCCACTCGCCACGCGTCCCCTCCGTTGCCACGGTAAAGGTGAACGGAGCTGAGTTGGGTGTAACGTCCTCATCAAACCCTGTCACATAGACTACACGTTTATCCGAGCACACATTCTCATGGGTGGTGGTCAGGGTTGGGCAGTGGTCATTGGAGTCTTGGACTTGGATGGCTATGGTTCCTGTAGCTGTCTTAGGTGGCATATCTGAAAATCATACGTGAAACAATAAACATCACAAAAGCAGAAACATTTGTTTTTATTGTGACTTTGGTTTGATAGCACATTTGATTAAATTCCATCTCTTCAAACTGAACATATTGTTATGTAAGTAAAACAAATAAAATAAAATAAATAAATTGTATTGGACCATAAACACATTTGGGGAGATCAGTTCAGAATTGATTTGTTTCATGCTGTTATTGCCATGCATTTTGAGCACATAGTGCCCTTTGCTGAGGAGACACCCTGAATTGTTAAGCAGTTGGACAGGTTCTGTCTCTGTATTTTCCAAGATCATAAATCACCTGAAGATACAGTATTTCCAACGACTCCACCTAAATGTTTAACTCATTGGGGTCTGTATAGAATGGAACAAGTCCAAATAGAAAAAAAGTTCATTGGCTGGAATGGGCCAACAGTTATGAAGACGACTAGCTAATTTTGAATTCATCTTGAAAATCATCTTTGACAGGTTATTGTCGAAGCCTAACTGATATCAGGCTTATTATTCTACTGAGGTCAAATTGGTTTTAGAATATTGTTAGTATTTACTGTAAGTGAATTTCAGTGTCAAAGATGGTACCCTAGTAATAATAATAATAGTTTTATTGTCATGCAATCAACTTGTTATTCAATTGTTGGAATTTGGTATTTTATGCTCTAGGAAAGGAGCAATTAGAGGTTCAGTATCTTTGTCAAGGACACCTCGACACATGGCCAGCCGGGATTCAAACTGTCGACCTTGCAATCATTAGACGCCGGCTCTATCTCCTGAGCCACTGCGTCCCCTTTGTGAGTTTACCTTTGGTCATGCAGAGTATCTTGGCATAGTATGTTCCATTCACCAGGAACTTGGACTCTCGATCTGGCTGCTTGACCAGTTTAATCTGAGCTGTCTCCTCATCAATGGTCACCCAGTTGTCTGGGTCATAGGCTTTGGCATACCTGGAGGAAGGATTTGTGTGAGGAACGCTACTCAGATGCATTTCCTATTAAACAAATCTGCAGAATCACTTAAATCTGGGTCATTGCTGTTGCCTTTAATCACTGGAATATACTTTATATATGAACCTCACTCACCTAACGTCCTCAGCAGGTTTTCCTGTATCGTCATCCAAGGCAGGGAACGAGGTGAGCACTCCATCCTCCGGCATGTCGGCAGGGTCCTCTGACACAGGGACAGGCTTTGTCTTGGGCTTAAACGCCGGGGCCTCTGGCATGTTGTTCACCGCAATGTTAATTGGGTAGCTCTTTGGCTTTTTTTTGGGCTTTCCAGAAGGACCAGGCCCAACACCCGGCTTCAGACCAACTCCAGGCCCAACACCCGGCTTCAGACCAACTCCAGGCCCAACACCCGGCTTCAGACCAACTCCAGGCCCAACACCCGGCTTCAGACCAACTCCAGGCCCAACACCCGGCTTCAGACCAACTCCAACCCCAACCCCAGGTTTAGGCCCAGGTTTAAGCCCAGGTTTAGGCCCAGGTTTAAGCCCAGGTTTAAGCCCAGGCCCAGCCCCAGCCCCAGCCCCAGCCCCAACATCGACCCCAACATCCACTCCCAAATCCAGTCCCAAATCCAGTCCCAAATCCAGTCCCACATCTACTCCCACATCCACTCCTACATCTAAATCTAAATCTAAATCTAAATCTAAATCTAAATCTAAATCTACAGGACCTCCCCCTGCCCCTGCCCCAGCCCCTGCTCCAGCCCCAGCCCCAGCCCCAGCCCCAGCCCCACCTCCTCCCCCACCTCCTCCCCCACCGGCTCCCGCTTGAACATCCACATCCATCTTCACTGCACTCCCTACTGCAAAAGGAGCGACATTCGTAATGAGCAATCCAAGCTCAAGTGTCTGGACGCTCTCAAAATCAACAGCCTGTTAGGTTGGGTGTGGTGGTTAGAGAAGAGGAGAAAAAAGAGATGAGTGAGCATGTAGAAATAGGTCAATAGTATGTGAAAACAATAATCTGATATTATGTTCTTAAAAGTAAGAACTAAAGATGACTGAGTAGTACCTTTATCAGCTTGAGAATTCCTTCATTGGTCTCCTTGTCTGTATGGATGGAAAACAGTCCATTCTCGTTCCCTTGGGTGATCTCAAAGACAGTTAGCCAGTTATCTGTGTGCTTTAGGTCTTTGTCAAGAGCTTTGATTTTCAGCACAACAACATCCTCAACGTTCTCATCAACACTCCCGGAATACTGAAGGAAAAATGATAGAACTCAGTTATGGACACATTAGACAAGTACTGCAGTATGTATAGTACAGTATAGTACTGCAGTATGTTCCTGTCAAAGGAACATTGATGACTGATGAATGCAAGGTTAACATTGATAACAGACCTTAAAACAATCTGTGAATGAAAGTAGGATAAATGCATAGTCCATCATTCCAGACATTACTAGCCTGTTACCCCCTGGGACAGGTTAAAACTACAGATTGGCTTTTCACCTCATTCTTTTCCAGTGTGGGGACATTGTCATTGATGTCCAGGACCTTGATCTCCACCGTCCCTGTTCCTGAAAGTCCGCCAGGTTCCCCGCCCAAATCCATCCCTTTTACAACTAGTTTGTAGAAATCATGGGTCTATTGGAAAAAGAGCAATGGTACTTTTAGATACAATCATAATTCACATAAACAAGATACTATGTAGTCACATAATTGGAAGATAACATATTATATTACTGTAAGCAGATCGTTTTAAGGCCTCACCTCTCTGTCCAGTTTGTTGTCTTTTGTATACAGTTTCCCTGTATACTTGTCTATGTGGAACATGGGTCCATGACCCTTTGGCTCCTGGCTGATGATGCTGTAGGCGATCAGGTCATTGGGGGTCCCATCCTCATCTGCATCCATCCCAGTGATCTTCATGACGAAGCTACCTGATATTCACAGGGCAGGGGACAACAGGAGAGGACTCCATCAAACATGACCACGACAGCCTGTGTCTTTATTATGTGTGTGGGACACATGGATATCACACTTAGGAGAAGCGCATGCCTCGCGTACCTTCTTTGCTGCACTCTGTGATGTTGCCGCTGTGCATCTCAAAATAAGGCGGGTTATCATTCTCGTCGAGGACTGTGATCACAAGAGGAATACTTGGCTCTGCCAATGTCCCGTTTCTGTACGTCACCATTCCAGTCAACTGCCAAAAGAAAGAAGAACGAAAAATGTACTCACAACAGCTAGCTTAAGGATTAAGTGTGTTATTCCATATCCAATTCCATTGTTGAGGAGACTCACGTTGTAGGTTGCTGCCTGCTCACGGTCCAGGATGCCAGTGATGCTTACAAAGCCGTTCGCAGGGTTGATGACAAATAGGTTATAAGGGGCCTGGTTCGCCCCCTTACCAGTCAGAGAGTACTCCACCTTATCAACCAGATCCTTATCAGAGCGGATCTGTACAGAGGAGACGCAGACTCAGACATTGGTAAAGGATGATATGCTCTATATGGCTAAAGCAGCTCTCTATAACAGTGCTAATGGGGGCTAGAATCTAGCCGCTAGGTTACTGTAGCTCGACTGCTTGATTATTGATTTTGTTGATTATTAATGTGCAACAGGTCCCAGATTTATGTCTGCCCATATGGCTCTTTTAAAAGCCATCTCTCGTGTGAAGAATAGTGGCAGCTGCATCAAGTTATGGGTATGTTTGTCACTGTCAGGGACTGGGGAGTTTGTCAGGATCAAGAGAAAATTATGAAATTGGTAGTGACATCCTAATCTACACAGTGTATAACTGATTCCTATGCAAATCAGAGACCCTATAAAAGGTATTCATATGAATTCAACAAATTAATACATGAACTATTATCCTTGCATTAAGATGGATGAAATTCAACTTATTGAATGTCCTAGCAAAGGGTCTGAATACTTATGTACATTAGGTATTTCTGCATTTACATTTTTATAAATTGACTGAAATCTCAAAAAACGTGTCTTCACTTTGTCATTCTGGGGTCCTGTGTGTGGACTGACGGCAAATCATTTTAATTTAATACATTTTAAATTGACTATAACACAACAAAATGTGTAAAAAAGTGAAGGGGTCTGAATGCTTTCAGTGTTCAGTAGTTGTTTATCACCAAGCAAAGTGTATTGAAATTCCACATTAATTGAATCAAGTAACATGACAGTATAATAGAATAATCGTATGCTTAAATTAATTCACTTCCAAGGAAATCTTTCACAATCATGATGCGTGACTAGAACAAACAGTGAGGTAATCTGAAATTCCAGTTCACACTCTCTCAGTGAACCTTTCCCACATCAGACAGATTCTTATCACACATTCACTGCCATAGAGAAGCATCACAAACCAGTTCCTGGTTTCATACCTTACAATGTTGTTCATGCCACACAGAAGAGTTTAGGGTCAGGGTGTGTCTCTCACACCCAAATACCACAATCATATAATTACATTAATGAGATTCTGTTTGGTCGGTTTTGTTTACCTTGGCAATGAATTCTCTTTTAGTGTAGTCCTTATTCTCTTTCAGCTTGGCAGGAGGAAGGATCCACTCTCTCTTCCTCCTCCTGGATCGCTCTGCCTCTGCCTCAGCGCTGGCAAGCTGAATATAAAGACATCACAATTAGAGTTAGGATTATCTTATACAAATTGATTTTCTTTGTTGAAATTCTTATGATGAGAGGAATAAGGAAGGGCGTTGGTGTGGGTCTGACGTATGACAGGATCGACTGCAGAGCTCCTTTCACACAAGTCGATTACACCACACACATATGTTAAATATCACATCGAACGATGTTACATTACACACCCATACTAACCTAAATCTAATTTAGCAATGGATGGAAACTGCTCATGCAGTTTAATAACATCAAAGTACATGTATTCTCTGTATGTATTCCCCTCAACAGTTGCTACCAATAATATTTGGGCAGGTTTCAATTATGCATTTTCCATTCCTTCAAACCTGCTCTGTCTCCCTACCACCTGACAAGTCCTAAACCAGCAGCTGAGTGCGAGATTGAGGTTTAAGTGGTAATAATAATAATAATAATAATAATAATAATAATAATAATAATAATAATACATTTATTTTATAAGGCGCCTTTCAAGGCACTCAAGGTCGCCCATACAACAAATTTTAAAAACAATTACAAAATTCAAATACAGAGAAATATACAGTATATACATAGCTAGCAGCAGAGCAACACGGGAACAGTAAGTCAACGTAAAACAATGACTAACAAATCAATCCTGACATACACTAAGCACAAACTAGTCTTTTTAAATATTTTTTTATACTGGAGAATACACTTCATAATGCTATTTTTCCTAATGTGATATTGTCTGTGATGCTATTTTTCCTAATGTGATATTGTCTGTGATATTGTCTTTCATGGATTGTATAAGGGGTAGTGGTGGTCTAGTGGATAGTGAGTTGGACTTGTGATCAGAAGGTTGTGAGTTCAAATCCCGCCTGAAACCACACCACTACTAGTGTGCCCTTGAGTAAGGCACTTAGCCCTCAGTTACTCCAGGGGGAATGTCCCTGTAATTCGTAATTGTAAATCGCTTTGGATTAAAAGCGTCTGCTAAATGGCAAAATTAATTAATTAATTAATAACTATAATGTATATACTGTATGTTATATGAGGAAGTTCTACTGTATAATGTACTGTACTTTATTCACAAAACGTTATGTTTTAAATGTTTACGTTAATGTGCGGTTTTACCATAAGCACTAGAGGGGTTTCTTACCTCACCTACACAGATTTTAAATAAATGGTATACTTATATACAATACATACATGTTTCTTCATGTGTGTGAATAAAATACTGTATAATTTGTAGGCTATAATAATTTGCTTTTGAATGAGCTGCACTGAAACTAATTCAACAACCTGTGTGATTGGTAATAAACTCTTGAACTTGAACTTAGATACTACCACAGAATTACTGAACCCAAAAGTGAATGTTACATTTAGCAGATGCTTTTATCCAAAGTCATCTGTCCACCAGTCATAACAGGAAAAATGTATCTATGCTCGAGCGAGGGGCTATTGGCAGCCGTAGTGCTTTTTAAATTACATTTTAAAAATATAGAATGCATTTTCTATATAACAACAGGAACAGGAATAATATACTCAGGATTCTTTTTGGCTTATGGTACTGTATAACATGAGGGACAGAATATGACATTTTCATGTCCATTATATAAACTGACATTGGGAAAAGACAGAACTAATGGTTACTTTTTGTGAAGATATGAGAGATATCAGAAAAAGATGCACATTTGATGTTGTCTCTGTTCTTTTGCATCTCAGATTTATGTATGTGGATGGCTATAGGCATTTATCAAAGACACCTCTCTGTTTCTGTGTTTGTCCAATGCATGACATGAGTGAAAATCACATATTTTCCCTTGTACACAGTATGTCCATATGAAAATCAAACATGAAACATGTATATTTTTTCAGTGCGTGAAAAAAAACCTTTTGGCCACTTATAAACAAGAATGCATGTGTGCACAATACTGCATGTCTGGAATTGTACTGCATTCTCTAGTCACGCTAGACAGAACACTTTGTCCTCTCGTGTCCACACCTCTCTCTTTGCTGGACAGAATGTTTTTAGAGCTTCATTCACAGGGCTATCCTACTTCTGCCTCAAGGTGAAGGGCTCTATGCCTGTCTCTCCATTTTACATAGCAGCAATTTGTTTTGAGAGGTTGGATGTTAATGACTTATGACTCGATTACAGTTTCAGCTGTTCCCATTCAGTCTGTAGTAATCTAATACTCAATTGGAGTCAAGTTCCGATGCCCAAAAAAAAAGTTAACCCTAACCCTCACCTCTAATCCATGCACTTGTAAACACTTCAGATCTATCAGTTATTGCTAAGATTCTAGCAGCAAATGGCTATGGCAACAATAGAAATAAAAGTTAAAAGTTAAAAATAAAAGTAACAATACTCCTTATATTCACACCGGCCTTTAATGACAGCCCTGCCTGTAATGACAGGTTCCACTCAGATCAGCTTGAGGGGGTATGTACTCACCAGGCCAAATATCGGCAGAAGCAGCAAGCAGACTCTTGCAAAACAGACCCTGGCCATGTCTTAACACAGAAACAGCACCATACAGACGTTAGTGACCTCTATCTCCTCCGATCTTTCCCTCTGAATACTGATGACTTGAGGACGGGTAAGGTAAGGGGGGTGTTAAAGATGAGTGAAGGGAGGTGCCTTAAGTACTTTCTCCTCAGGATACACCTTTGTCAAAAAACTGTGCCCACCCTCCGCCTCACAACCACACCCCTCCACACCCCTCCACACCCGTCTTGGAAACCCCTCCTCCGTTTCCCACAACCTTGTTTCTCACAACCTTTCCCTCAGTTTTTTTTCACAACCCCCCTCAGCCTCCCTCCCCCCTCAACCTCCCAGTGGATGCTTTCGGAAGGTGTGTTTGTGTTCTGTTCTGTTCTGTGTGCCTTACAGCCTGGGTGGGTGCAGGTCCCCAGGCGCTAGCACTAACTAGCTCTATTACAATCAGCTGATAAGTAATAACAAATGAAAACAGAGCTTAGGTAAACGTTTCTGATGTCAACAATGAACACTGCTGTGCTCTAGTGATGCTGTTTTGACATGTTCCTTTCAGGTTATTCAAATACTGTATATAGCCAATAAGAAAAATAATTTGAGGCGCAATGATCTCATCATCAGGTGGAGAAATGTTAGTGGCATACGAGTGACTAGGTGACATTGTTTGTGTTTAAACAGGATCAGCTGTTGAACAACTGGGCCCAGTATTTCAAAATATTTAACAGAATGATCCAATTCTTTTTTGCTACCCATGTTCAGATCTATATAAACGATTTCGAGTACTACAGGAGAAATCAGCCAGTTCGATCTGATCCTGGATAGCAAAAAAGAATCAGGATCATTCTGATTCTAATCTGCATCAGATTGATCCCGAGTCTTTTTTGCTAGCCAGGATCAGATCCAGCTATCTGATTTCCCCTCTATGACTCAATATCAGCCAGATAGATCTGATCCTGGATAGCAAAAAATAATTGGGATCATTCTGATTTAGATTAACATTTTTGAAATACTGTGCCCAGGCCATATCAGGTGCCAGAGGTTTCCCCATTACTCCTGAGAATGTGACTTTATGTTAATAAGTTTAACTTTATGTTAAAACTTAAAATTCATTCTATGTGAGTTTTATGAACCAAAACAACCTAAATGTCTTCTGCTCGTCTGAAATCCGAACCACCAAGAGGAGGCCGTAACAAAGCCTTGCCACATGCTAATGCTGATATCCCACTCAATGCCGAAATTACGATGGACTCCCTGAAAGCTGACATCTGTGGGAAAATGTACTCTTCCAGTCTCTGTTCTGAGATTTCCTCTGTCCAAAAATAATTAAAAGAGCCGATAAAACCAGAACAACACAGGCAAACTATGCTAGAGCTTGAACTAGCAGTTACAGATCACAGTGGCCAGATAATGGAGTTGGAGGCTATGGTTGACTAAGCTGACGGCTCAAGTTAAACATCTGGATGAACGATGCGAGAACCTGGAGGAGAGATCCAGAAGAAATCATATTGGGTTGTGTGTCTACTGGAGGGGTTGGAGGGGCCCTGTCCAACTACTTTAGGAAATACTTCACCTGGATGAAAAGCCCCTGCTAGGTCAAGCTCATCGTACGCTGCGGGACAAGCCCAAAGCAGGAGACGCACCCCGACCATCGTGAGATTCTATGTCGGCCCGAGTACTATGACGAACTCTCTCCTCGGTTGACGACTTGTTCCCGGTTTCACCAGCTGCTGTCACAATTTCAAAAAGATATGGGAGCCTTTCTTAGCCAATGCAGAGACATTTACCTTCCCAGTTATCCCGGAATAATATTCCATTTTATTTACTTTTTATTTTTTATTCTGACCTGAAGGGTGAGGGTATTATGTTTACTGTAATATGTGAAATATGACCAAACTGACTGTGTTGTGTTTTCCTTGTAGTTGCTATGTATTGTATGCTTTTTTCTGTAATTGACACTGTAATTCACTAGTGCTTTAAACAACAAGCTTCACACATCTGAAGTACTTGACCTTCTCTCCTCTTTTGGCCTTACCCTATTCCACACTCCTCCGACTCATAAGGCGGGCAATCAGCTCGACCTTGTCTTCACCATTCCTCCCATAGCTCCAACCTTACAACTCTCCCTCCCCCTCAAACCCACCCCCTCCCAGTCAGTCTCTCCCCACACTGCATCCTCTCATCGCAGCCTGTGTACCCTCTCGCTCAGTGCCTCCTTCAGCTCAGGCGGCAGAAGAAGTTTGGCATGGGGGTCCAAGACCCTGCGGGCCTTCTACAGATGCATAATCAAGAGCATTCTGACTGGGTGCATCACTGCCTGGCATGGCAACTGGCATGGCAACAACCACAGAGCGCTACAGAGGGTGGTGCGGACAGCCGAGTGCATCATTGGAGTGAATCAGTGGATGTGAGCTTCCTGTTAAGCCTGAACCAAGCGGTCAAATGTGGCAGAACCCCAGAACAGACGGACACAGAGACACACAGAGTACAATAATAAGGATTTATTAATAAGGAGTAAGGACAGACAAAATAATAAACCTACACTAACTGGGCCTACGTGGGGGGAGTGTGTGGGTGCCTGAGACGAAATGTAAGTGAGGTGTGTATTGGACTACTACTGTATGTGTCTGGGCGCGAGTGTCTAGCGTGCAAAAACTAATGTGGTGTAGGTATGTAAATGTGGAGGCTGTTGTTCAATGTGCGTGTACTAACCAGTCCAGAACTGTGAGAGGGTTATCCAGGGAGAGGGGTCCGGGAGGATTAGCAAGGGGGTGAAGTCCGTCCGTGATGATAGGGGGAGAATCCAGAGGGTGGTACGTTGGGTGAGAACGGAGGGAGGTTGGGAAGGCTGTCCGGGGATGATGGGATGGAATGGTGGAGGAGCGGGGAGTGACACTGGGATGCAGGGGAGGAAGGTTCCTTGAATGGTGAGAGAGAGAAAACAAACAACGGTGAAAATAATAAAACGGCTGAGAACATAAACAAGTATAAATACGGATATAGAATACACTAGAGATAACACGACAAAGCGAGACGACTAACCACATGGGATCAGAATGATCAAGCATCAGACGGCAGGTTGTGGGGCTTTTTATGCTGCTGGTTTCTCCGTCTGAAATTGTATGCACCTGCTGGAGCCGGCGCAGTTGTCCCAGATTGGGCTTGATTAGGCTCAACGAGCGGTGCCGAGGTGGGAACGAGTGGAGCCGAAGAGGGATCCACAACACTTCCCTCCATCCAGGATATACAGTATGTCTATGTAACGGAGTAGAAAGGTCAAGTTCAATTATAGCTAAAATAGGTATAAACTGCGCCCTCTAGGGGTTTAATGACGTGGTATATCCGGGGTGTGTCCGTGACCCGGATGCTGTGTCCGTGACCCGGATGCTGTGTCCGTGACCCGGATGCTGTGTCCGTGACCCGGATGCTGTGTAAATATAGCTGGACAGTGCAATTGCACGGGACGTAACGTGATCTCCCTCAGTTCATTCTTAACCACTGATGCGGTAAGGTCATGTTTTCTGCAGGGTCTGAGATCGCATATAATTTAAGAGATTATTAATGTACCTATGTTTTATTTGAATGGTTGATAAGTAAGATAGCTGTTTTGAGTTTCCCATTCATAGTATGTTAGTTTGGAACATATCACAAGTTTGTTAATGTGAGTTTTCTGTTGTTAACAATGATGGCGCTAACGTGAATGTCCGTGTGTAACATCATTTTAGAATGTAGCTCGATGACCCTGCAAGTCCCGTGTCCAGAAATTGATGCACTGTTTTCTACAGGTAATATTATTATTGTTGTGTTATTATATGTCTGTTGTTCTGTTAGTAGACCGTATTGTATGAGGTTGGGTCTTCCACCTCGCTAGTTTGCAACACGCTCGCGGCTTACCTAGCAGTCAGGTTGCAGCCATTGTTGCACGTGGTGCGCATGCGTATTCCAAGTGCGTGGTTTTTCCATGCATTTGGATGTTATGATTTCTTGTTGTTGTTGTTAAATGAATACCACTATATGATCACACAAGTGAAGATTTATGTAGTCTACACATTTTGTATTTTTGTTTCATATTATTGTTATAATTTGTGTAGTATGAGTGACTACTGTATGCTCAGTTCATTCTTAACCACTGATGCGAATGTAGCTCGATGACCCTGCAAGTCCCGTGTCCAGAAATTGATGCACTGTTTTCTACAGAATAAATGAACGTGAGCCATCCAGCTGAGAGTGATTCATGAAAAAATACACCCCGTCACATCAGCAAAGCCCGGAGGGTCATCAAAGATCCCAGCCACCCCAACCACAGTCTGTTTGAACCGATGCCGTCCAAAAGGCAACGCCACTTCTGGAGCCTAAGGCCCAAACTCTGAGGCAAATCAACAGCTACTTCCCCCTGGTGATCAGACTCATGAACAAGCCTACTGTAGACAATTGACTATCATCCCCAAGCACACCCCATGTATATGGACTACCTAAAACTTAAGCTCACAGCCATTTTACTACTTGAACTATCTATTTTATTACTAGCTGTAGTGCTAATTGTATCCTGTCTTATTTGTCACTTATGTCCTGTACTATTGTCACTTTTCTTTATCTTGAATTATTGCCTATTGCCTTATTGTCTTGTGCTGCACTGTCAGGAACCGAAGTCTAAGGATTTTACACTCTTACACTCATGTAACAACAATAAAACTTGCAACTTGAAACTTGAAACATGAAACCCTACAACTCGTAGAATAGGGCTCCGGGCAGCTAAGAGGAAATGGAGAAAAACCAGTCTCCCTGATGACCTAAAACCTTATCTCACCTTCCTCTTCACCTACACCTCCTCTGCATCAGCTGCTAAAGCCTCTTACTACCATTCCAAAATCCCCAAATCCTGCCTCTTACCCAAGGAAACTGTTCTCCACATTTTCCTCACACCTCAACCCACCTCCTCCCCCTCCTCCCTGTCTGCGGATGACTTTGAAAAGAAGGTTAATGACATTAGCAGCTCTTTTTATTTACCTTTAACCAACACTGCCACCACTCCTCCCAAACCCCCTTATCAACCCTCTCCCCTGATGATATTCTAAAACTGGTCACATCCAAGTGGAACCATAATAAACTCCTCTCTATCCACGGGATCTGTCCCAGCTGCCTTTAAGACAGCTAGAGTCAAGCCTCTTCTCAAGAAACCAACTCTTCACCCGACTGCTGCCCTACAGACTGGTATCCCTTCTTTCCTTCTTATCTAAACAGGGGAGGCTGGTTCATTAGGGGCAATTGGACAATGCCCCACCAAAGGGAGAAGAGAGAGATTTTTTTTCTATGACTTCTAGACAGTGTTGCTTCTGAATATCATAGTCCAATCAGCTAGTGTTCTGTGGAGTATATCATAGTCCAATCAGCTAGTGTTCTGTGGAGTATGTTCCAATCAGCTTCAAGTCCCGCCCCTTTCAGGGCAACTTTCAGTCTACTCGAAGTTGCACTAGGCTGTTCTCGTAGACTTGCATGTAAAATCTATTTTGGTAACTTCAGGCCATTCGGTCATTTGTCTATGGGGTTTTGGGACATGCACAAAGAATCGTACGTGCTTACGTCATGTCATACGGCCGGCGTAGCTAACCTACATTTCAGATCACGTTCGTTCACCTGCGTCACCATGGCTATGGGGGCTAGTAATGTTTGCTTCGTGTTTTTTTTTTTTTTTTCGTTTTGTGTTTTGTGTAATATGTCTATTGGCAACATTCTACTGCTGGTCTTAATTATCAGCGACCGTCTCCGCTGCCGTGCGACCAACACGCAGGGGGAATATGGAACTATACAGCAAATCACACAGCAAACCACTACCGGACTTTGTAAACAAATTGAACAAATGGATTAGAAGGAGGCATCTTTTGTTCCCAACTTGATGATATTGCAACTGGACCTATTACCGAAGTCAAACTTGTGTAAGTAAGTGAATCATCTGTCCTTCAGTCATGATAGGAAAACCAAATCGATGCTGGGAGAAGGAATGGCAGACTGTATTCTGATTGTATCTTCTATGCTCTTTGTATGTTTCTATGCTCTTTGTATGTTTCTATGCTCTTTGTATGTGTCTTGGTGTAGGAGAAACGTAGGACCACGTTGGAAACAAGTGTTTCGGTACACGTTGACGTGTAGAAACTGTAGAGAGAAAATTGTAGAAATTGTAGAGAAAACTGGGGGGGTAGAGGTGATGAAGAGGTCTGTACAGGGGGGGTAGAGGTGATGAAGAGGTCTGTACAGGGGGGTAGAGGTGATGAAGAGGTCTGTACAGGGGGGGTAGAGGGGATGAAGAGGTCTGTACAGGGGGGTAGAGGGTATGAAGAGGTCTGTACAGGGGGGGTAGAGGGGATGAAGAGGTCTGTACAGAGGGGTAGAGGGGATGAAGAGGTCTGTACAGGGGGGTAGAGGGGATGAAGAGGTCTGTAGAGGAGGGTAGAGGGGATGAAGAGGTCTGTACAGAGGGGTAGAGGGGATGAAGAGGTCTGTACAGGGGGTAGAGGGGATGAAGAGGTCTGTACAGGGGGGTAGAGGGGATGAAGAGGTCTGTACAGGGGGGTAGAGGGGATGAAGAGGTCTGTACAGGGGATGAAGAGGTCTGTACAGAGGGGTAGAGGGGATGAAGAGGTCTGTACAGAGGGGTAGAGGGGATGAAGAGGTCTGTACAGGGGGGTAGAGGGTATGAACAGGTCTGTACAGGGGGGTAGAGGGGATGAAGAGGTCTGTACAGGGGGGTAGAGGGGATGAAGAGGTCTGTACAGGGGGGTAGAGGGGATGAAGAGGTCTGTACAGGGGGGTAGAGGGGATGAAGAGGTCTGTACAGGGGGGGTAGAGGGGATGAAGAGGTCTGTACAGGGGGGTAGAGGGGATGAAGAGGTCTGTACAGGGGATGAAGAGGTCTGTACAGAGGGGTAGAGGGGATGAAGAGGTCTGTACAGAGGGGTAGAGGGGATGAAGAGGTCTGTACAGGGGGGTAGAGGGGATGAAGAGGTCTGTACAGGGGGGTAGAGGGTATGAAGAGGTCTGTACAGGGGGGTAGAGGGGATGAAGAGGTCTGTACAGGGGGGTAGAGGGGATGAAGAGGTCTGTACAGGGGGGGTAGAGGGGATGAAGAGGTCTGTACAGGGGGGTAGAGGGGATGAAGAGGTCTGTACAGGGGATGAAGAGGTCTGTACAGAGGGGTAGAGGGGATGAAGAGGTCTGTACAGAGGGGTAGAGGGGATGAAGAGGTCTGTACAGGGGGGTAGAGGGGATGAAGAGGTCTGTACAGGGGGGTAGAGGGTATGAAGAGGTCTGTACAGGGGGGTAGAGGGGATGAAGAGGTCTGTACAGGGGGGTAGAGGGGATGAAGAGGTCTGTAGAGGAGGGTAGAGGGGATGGAGAGGTCTGTAGAGGAAGGTAGAGGGGATGGAGAGGTCTGTACAGGGGGGGTAGAGGGGATGAAGAGGTCTGTACAGGGGGGTAGAGGGGATGAAGAGGTCTGTAGAGGAGGGTAGAGGGGATGAAGAGGTCTGTAGAGGAGGGTAGAGGGGATGAAGAGGTCTGTACAGGGGGTAGAGGGGATGGAGAGGTCTGTACAGAAGGGTAGAGGGGATGGAGAGGTCTGTACAGGGGGGTAGAGGGGATGGAGAGGTCTGTAGAGGTGGGTAGAGGGGATGGAGAGGTCTGTAGAGGTGGGTAGAGGGGATGGAGAGGTCTGTAGAGGTGGGTAGAGGGGATGAAGAGGTCTGTAGAGGGGGGTAGAGCTATTCTCATGCTAAAATTGACTGTAAATCCAGATTTTAAAGTTGATATTCTTCCCCGTGGAGCATGCCCCCATAACCTGTGCCCCACCCAAACATTTTAGCACCAGCCGCCACTGTATCTAAAACCCTTGAACTGTCTCTAACCAATTCTCACTATCCCCTTCAGAACATCCTCCTTGACCCTCACCAGTCCGGCTTTAAGGCTGGGCACTCGACTGAGACTGCTCTCCTTGCTGTCACGGAGGCTCTCCACTCTACTTCCTCCCTCTCATCTGTTCTCATTCTTCTGGACCTTTCTTCTGCATTGGACTCAGTAAACCAGCTGATCCTTCTCTCCCCCTGGCTCTTACCAGGGTTCCCCAGGGCTCCATCTTAGAGCCCTTACTGTTCTCCCTCTATACCAAATCTCCTGGCATATTTCCTCACTTGGTTTCTCCTACCACTGCTATGCAGATGACCCTCAACTCTATCTCTCTCCGTCCAGACACTTGTGATCTCCCGCCTTGACTACTGCACCGCACTCCTGGCTGGGCTCCCCGCCTCCGCCATCAGACCTCATCCAGAATGCTGCCACATGTCTGGTGTTCAATCTCCCCAAGTTATCCCATGTCACCCCTCTCCTTCTCACCCTTCACTGTTTCCCGGTAGCAGCTTCACATCAGATTCAAGACCCTGGTGCTTGCCTACTGGGTGGCAAAGGGAACAGCCCCACCCTACTGGCAAGCAATGGTCAAACCTCTGCCCGATTACTCTGCTCTTCCACCTCAGCTGGCCGCCTGGCGCCGCTGCCTCTATGTGGATGCAGCAGTTGTGCCACTTGGTCACAGCTTTTGTAAAAATCTGATGTTTGTGGTGCTGGTGGAAAGCCAGTGGGTAGTACAGAAAGACTGTGTAAGGTAGGGAGATGAAAAGGATATGGAAAGTTAGATCTTTACATGTTCTTTTTACTGTTTCCCCCTGCTTTTATATTCATTCTATGCATGTATGTTTTTATATATGTTTTTTATTCACTTTCTGTTCTTATTCCTGTTGTAAAGCACTTTGAGCTGCATTTCTTGTATGAAAGGTGCTATATAAATAAAGCTTTACTTACTTGCTTACTTTTTACTGTCCTCATCTCTTCAGGTTACACCTTAACTGCCCCTCCTAAAGACCTCTTCATCCCCACTAACAGTTTCCCCTGTACAGTTTCTCTACTGAAAATAAACATGAAAACATTCTTTAAAAAAAGAAGTAATTATTTTGGCCCCTGGTCCTAGCATAGATTTGTTTTTCTTATGATGACTAATGGATTCACTTACTTTGACAAATTGATTTGTTGTAAGTCGCTTTGAATAATGTAATTATGTAATTACATGTAAATATAAATATTAGGTGTCAAATATCTTCATAATCATTAGGTTTGTGAGTTAAGTAGTTTCTGGGTTAAGAATAGTGTGAAATGTGTTAAAAATGGCAATGGTCTTCTGATATTTATTCAAATGCTCAATGAAGGCATAAGTTGCAGGTTATGTATGATTAATGCATTTTCGGAAAAAATGTTCAATTTCACTCCAAGCAGTGTTACAACTAAACCAGGAGGTGTCGGTCATTGTAACATTTCACTCCTTGTATTTGAGACAACATCTAACCTTGTCTTTAGTGAGGTATCTATAGTATACCAAAGAAAAAATAGTGATGCATATTGGCATTAGCACCACAAGAGGGTGCTCTCACCACAGAGCGTGCACCTCTCATGTCGCTAGACAAGCCCACAGTTCTTGGGCGTGTGGATCCAAAAAAGCTCTCTCTGGCATAACTTCCTGTCAACATCACTCCCTCTCTAAAGAGTAATCTGCTCTATACCCTAGAACCTAAGGCAGGAAATTATGTGACACTTTAAATGAATGTGCAATAACACTATGTGCAATATGACAACCCTAGGGTACATAAGGTTCAGAGAATAGGAAATGTTAGAATAGGTATAGCATAGCATAGAGTACAGCACAGTGTTTTATTTGTATAGTATAGTATAGTGGATAGTGTACATAGCCTTTATTTATGTAAACCAGCTCCTTTCCCTTCTTGTTTTTTAGTTTTTTTTTCTCCTAGCACCAGGGGAGCCCCCCCTCCCAAATTTCGTTGTTTGGTACCTGTACTATATCAATGACAATAAAGACCATTCATTCATTCATTCATTCATTCATTCATTCATTCATTCATTCATTCAAATGGGGTGGGAGTGGTTATTAAAATGACAGGCTACGGGGTAGTTTACAGTTTTGCGTCTTATGGAACTTTTGTGTTCACTGATTCTTTGTTTGAGGGGACGGGTGATACACAAGTACACAACATTTTTTGTATTACATGTCATAACTCCCCTTACTGGAATCTTTCCCCTATTCTAGGGTGTCTAAAATCATTGGTTTTATGAGTATTATGGCACTGGGCACAGTTGCCACAAGGGTAGCTTCCCTGTTTAAGGGGAGCCAGAAGGGTCTGTTTTGGATTAGGCAATATGTTGGCTCTAACAAATGTATTCCGGAGGTTAGGTCCTCTTTTGTAAACAAAAAGAAAAATAAATGTTGTAAAATGCTGGGTGAGGACTGGCTCTGTGGTCAAGATATGCCAATATTTCATGATAGTGTTCTTAAAAATGCGAACCTGAGGAGTGTAAGTGGTGATACAAGACACTGAATAATGTTTTTCTTTTTTGACACTTTTTCTCAATAGGGCAGATCTAGGCTTAGTAGAATAACCCCTTTCTAGGAAGCGTTGTTTAATCTCGAGCCTTCTCTATATGAAGTTTTCGTCAGAATGACAAAGGCGTCGCAATCTGTAAAATTGACTTTTAGGTAAGCCATTCTTTAGAGCTCTAGGGTGGGCACTGCTAGCTAGAAGAAAAGTGTTACAGTCCGTAGAGCTCTATGTTTTTTGTGTGTAGCCTACAGTGTGGTAATGAGGCTCCCATTATTTAACTCAATCCACATATCAAGAAAAGACACTCGTTGCAGGTCATACTCAAGAGAACATTTTAAATCAGGGTAAACACCAATTGATGACACAAATGACACAAATTCCAACAGTTCCTCAATTTTTCCCTGAAAAATGCAAAACACATCATCCAAATATCTTTCCCATTTGAGGATTTTTTGACAAAAAATATTGTTGTCAAGGTTGAAGACAAAGTTGTGCTAAAAAAACATATAGAGATCAACGTAATCTGGAGCAAAAATAGAACCCATAGATAGATAGAAAGAAATCCCCAATACATGAAAAGTAATTGAGCTTAAGAACTATAGAGGCTAATTCACAGATGAATTCACTGGGAGAGAGGTAAAAAACATGAAACAAAAGTACAATAATAATAATAATAGTAATAATACTACTAATAATAATAATCTGTCATGAACAAATCACCATGATTGAGGCTAATCATGATTACAAAGGAGCGGCTATGGCTTAGCAGGTAGAGCCGGCGTCTAATGATCGCTAGGTTGGCGGTTCGACCCCTTGCCTAGAGCATAAAATACCAAATTCCAACAATTGACTGACAAGTCGAAAAAACGATTCTTAATTATGTCATACAAATACAAAAAGAGCAAATAAACCCCCCCAAAACATAACAAACATAACCAAACGAGGGCTTCTTCCAACATGAATCTATTCTGGTCATTGAGTTAACAGAGGAGCATATATCACTGTCTCACTGCTATACATTTCATGCACCTCATGAGCGGCCCCTATAGAGAGCTGCTGGCCCTCTTCATTGAGCCAGTCATACGACTATTATGGTTACTATCACTGTCAATAGAAGAACATCCAAAATCAGTCAAAAAAACTGTTGATTATGCTAATGAAAAATCAATCAGAAACAAAATAACACGAGTGGAAATTAGAACCCTTGCACAAAATAGAAAAACATACACCCATATTTACCCACAGAAGACATTATGCTAATAGATAGCTCGTACAGATACAAGCCATGCAGTGATACATACTATTGTCAGATAAACACAACGATCAATATTGTCTCAAGTGTCTTTACTTTATTACTTTCCGTGAGATCTGTTCTCCAGCTATGCCTCCAGTGATTACATCATTGTCCCTGTGACAACCTATACCATGAGTTACTCTGGCTATGCCCCTGGGCAACATGTTCACCCCTCACCTCATGTGGACCATCCACCTGTCTCTCCACCAACACCACACTCCCCACCCTAGCTGGTCCTGGATGCACTGGTACTGAACCTGTTGCTACTGCTGGACCAAGATTGACGGGACTCAGAGGTACTGCACCCATAGGAATAGGACTTAGAGAGATTGGACTCATTGGGCTCTCCACCATGACATGACCACCACAGACCTCTCCCTCTATCAGCCCTCCCTGGACCATCTGCCCTGACATCACCTGCTCTGACCCCATTTGACCAAGCATTACCTGTCCACCTGTCAGCATGATATTCTGAGGGCCTGGGAATGTCCCCATAGAACCATGGAATTGGTTCAGCATGGGCTCACCCCCTACAAGCACCCCCTGGCCCAGTCCACCACCCCCCATAAGAACCACATTCTCTCCTCTGCTCAGAGTGGCCTGTCGTGGGCCACTGGACATCAGCATCTGCCTCCCAACCTGGTTCTCCTCTACAATGACCATCCTCTCACCCCTCTCCAGGGTACTGTGTGGTATGGTGAACACACCAGTGTGGCCCTGCTGTGTGGTGTGTTCTGTGTGTCCAGTTAGTGTTCCATCGAGAGGGCCGTTGAGCAATATCATACCCTGGTTGGCCTGAGCTGGGATGCCAGACACCAGCTGCCCTCCCTGCAGTACCTGCCCCCCCTGCAGTACCTGCCCCCCCTGCAGAACCTGTCCCATCCCTATCTGCCCCGAGCCCACAGGTACGTGCCCCTCCACCACCATCAGGTTCTGAGAGCCAGTGAAGTGCCCTCCAACCCCACTCCACTGCTGCCCCTGCAGCACCAGGCCTTGAGCAGCTCCTGCCGGAGGCCCGTTGAGCACTACCATATTCTGCAGGTTGACACCAGAGGGCCTCTCTGCCAGCAGCACAGTGTTGTGAACCTGTGGCTCCATGACGTACTGCACTGGCTGCAGCACAGGGGTGGTGGTGTAGTACACAGGCTGCTGCTGCTGCTGCACCAGGTAGGTCTGGCTAGATTGGCGTGGCGGAGTGGCAAACTGACTGATGTTGGCGAAGTTGGTGACAGGGCTGGTGAGAGTTGATTCGGTGATGTTGACATTGCTGGTGGATGATTGGTTGATGTTGACATTGCTGACGGATGATTGACTGATGTTGCCATTGCTGACGGATGATTGACTGATGTTGCCATTGCTGGTGGTTGATTGGGTGACGTTGGCAATGTTGGTGACGTTGCTCTCTCTTTTCATGTTAGTATGTTTGAACTCAATGTGCTCCACATCTGGTTCGGGAGGGGAGCAGACCTCGGCCAGGGTCTTGAACTTTGGCCCCAGGTCGTCGAGGAACTGGAGGTCGTTGTCCGATTCCAGGAGGCTGCAACAGCCCACTGAGCCCACAGGAGAGCCCTGGCCTTCGTAGTCATACACTAACAGACTGTCCTTCTGGACGTGGTTCTCTGCAGCACAGATCGCCTTCTAAATATAACAGAATTAGAAAACATTGAAAGGTATTATTTCACTCTGCTATGAGAGACACATTATTGCCCATTATTATCATAATTCCAACCAATAAAAAATGAAATGTGTCCAGGTTCTGAGGGCTCACCTGTGAGAAGTACATATCCAGGAGTGTATCAGGGAGGGCGATGCCGTTGTAGTCGAGTCTGCTCTCCTCCACAGCATGGGCATACATGTCCCTCTGATCCATCGACTCCATGTCCTCCTGCTCAGCATGGTCATAGAACATGCCACCCAATGCAACCTCTGAGGTGTAGAAGGGGGCCATATCGAAGCTCATGTTAGTGGTATTAAGGGCCATGTTAGGGCTAGCCATAGTCGCACGGGCCATGTTAGAGCTAGCCATAGTCGCACGGGCCATGTTAGAGCTAGCCATAGTCGCACAGGCCATATTAGTGCTAGCCATAGTCGCATGGGCCATATTAGGGCTAGCCATAGTCGCATGGGCCATGTTGCTTGTATACATAGTTGCATTGCTAGCCATAGTCGCAGGTTTGGCAGCCATCCGAGAAATCTGCAGGGGGGCGTTGAGGAGAGGAACTTCCTTTATTGGGGAGAAAATGACAGTTGGGGATATGTTAGAGGACGTGGTACATTATTAACAGAGACACTCATTCAGAGTGGGCACAGCACATGTATCACATGTAAAAAACATATTAAACAAGGTTTGTGGATATATTTCTAAAGGTAAAGGTCCCATCTCTGGTTGCTGTATGTATTTTACCTTGTCTTCCCCCAGTCCCTCTGTGTGGTAGGAGATGAGGTGTTCTTTGGTATAAAACGGAAGATCAGTGAAGTTGAACCCCCCTGCAGCTCCACAGGAGCAGGTCAGCAGCATGAAAGCCACAACTGAAAACACAACCCAGGAAAAACACACAGGAGTTCACTTCCAACCTTCAGTATGACCTGGATGTACGGGAATTCCCATGTACACGCTCTAAACCCATACTCACTCAGCAGCACCAGAAAGCCCAGGATCAAGAGGCCTATTCCCAGTATTCCTAATGTGGATGAACTTCCTTTGACAGCAGCCATCTTTCCGTCTATCCCACTCATCCCACAGGTCTCGCCCTCGGAGCAGGTGCACACCTGCAACTGGAGTCTCTGAGGGTCTGGGCAGGCCAATCCCTGCTGGTCCTGCACAATGAGTACCAGGTCATAGTTGCCGGGCCACAGGGTCTCCGAAGTACTGAGGGAGATGCTCGTATCTGAAAGGCAAGAGGAACAGGCATGAGTGATGACATCACAGCTTCCAGCAGGAAGGCTAGTCGGGGGGGGTATATCAAGTACATCATCTCTTGTATCGATAGATAAGGGGGTCTCCAGCAGCCCACCCATATTTCTACCCTGTGCAGAGAAGTGTTCATACCACCGCGGGGCTCCACCTTCCACTTTCCCTTGGTCTCTTTGGGCACCAGGGTGAACTGAAAGGGGGCTCCGTTGGGTTCTCCGTCTGGGTCTTCTGCGGTGACGTTGACCACATCAGCGTCAGAGCACAGGTACTCTAGTGTGCTGGTGATCATGGGGCAGTTGTCGTTAACATCCTCCACCTGTAGGGCGATGGTCCCTGTGGCTGTCTTCGCAGGCACATCTGAGGGGAGAAACAGAACATCAGCATGATCCATTCCTCTCCATCATGCTGTCTCTGTTTGTGGTGCTGGAAATACAAGCCCTGCTGATTCATTATTGATGAATTAAATATATAATATGAGTTTAATATGACCACTTGTTAATGTATCCTTAGCAGGCCAGAGATAATCGTTCCACACAACTCTATTTCACTCATTAAAAATGTTATACACCCATACTGTACGTATCTGCTGTGAATTTGTGTGATAGAAACATTTTAAAGTCTGGCCACTGATGCTACTGTATGTGACTTATTATTTGTCCTCTTGTGTGGTGACTGAACTTGCCCTCCGTCATGCAGAGTATCATGGCAAAATATGTTCCGTTCACCAGGAACGGGGACTCTCTGTCTGGCATCTTGTTGAGTCTAATATCAGCTGTCTCTGGGTCCACTCTTAACCAGTTGTCAGGGTCAAGGCCTTTAGCATACCTATGGCAATAATGTAGACAAGGAGGAGAAGGAGAACATGTAGGCTTTACACTCAGCAGCATGATTCCAAACTTGAATATCATAATGATGGTCATTTTATGAGATAATGAAAATGCTAATTGATCTTCAAATTGAAAAGTAGGTCCAAAGTGAACTAATCTCACCGGACGTTTTTTGCAGGCTCTCCTGTATCTTCGTCGATGGCAGGGTAAGTTGTTAACACGTCTGTTAACACGTCTGATAACGGACGGTCACCTGCTTCCTCTGACACGGGAACAGGCTTCACCTTGGGCTTAAATGCCGCCCCTTCTGGCACGTTCTTCACAGCGATCTTCACTGGGTAACCTTTACCAGCCACAGGTTTTTTGCCCGGCCTTTTGCCTGGCCTGGTCTTCGGCCCAGTCTTCGGCCCAGTCTTCGGCCCAGGCCCAGGCCCAGCACCAGCCCCAGCACCAGCCCCAGCACCAGCCCCAGCCCCAGCACCAGGCCCAGGCCCAGGCCCAGCACCAGGCCCAGGCCCAGCACCAGCCCCAGCACCAGCCCCAGCACCAGCACCACCCCCAGCACCCCCTGCACCACCCGCACCTGCACCCCCACCTGCACCCCCACCCGCACCCGCACCCCCACCCCCGTCCGCATCCCCAGCACCACCCCCGCCCCCACCCCTGCCTCCATCCCCGCCCCCACCTCCATCCCCATCCCCATCCCCATCTCCATCTCCACCCTCATCATAATCCCCATCCTCTCCATCTCCAGCAGGACTTGCTATGTTGCTTACTGCCAGTCCCAGCTCTATAAGAGGATTCTCCTCAAAATCAACAGGCTGCAAAACAGAAAGCAATTAGAGATTGTCAACTTACAGTATAACAAGCATGGAATCACATTGCAGAGTAGATCTACAGATAATGATGAACCGCCTAGATCACACATGTTTGGAATATTATCATTGCCACATATAGTAATAATGATTTTCTGATTGACCTGTGTGATTTACTTTATTAGTTACTGTGTCTAATAAAAATCCTCTAATCCCCTACTTTGTTTAGCAGAAGAATTCCTTCATTAGTCTCGGGGTCCGTTTCGATGCTGAAGACTTGGTCATCGTTTCCGGAGACAATATCGAATACAGCCTTCCAGTTGTCTGTGCGCTCCAGGTCTTTGTCCAGCGTCTTGAATCTCATCACCTCAACATCCGCTTTGTTCTCCTGTATGCTTCCAGAGTACTGCACCCATGGAAAAGCATGAAAGTTGGAAATTACTTCTAGCAGAAATGATGAAGCTCAAGTTGGCTAAACTCAGTAATTGTAACAAAAGTGCAAACTATGTATCTTAGGTCAAGTTTAGATCTCTGGATATTACAATAAACTGATATTTAGATTCAAAATCAGAGATCATCTGAATTTTTCAAATTAGGAAATGGCCCATACTGTATGGTTCCTCGTTTCAAGGGTTTGATTAGATTCATTGTTTTCACCTCATCTTTTTCCAGTGTTGGGATATTGTCATTGATGTCCAGGATATTAATCTTCACCGTAGTGGTTGCTGTGTTGCCTCCGGCTTCCCCATCCAGATCAGTTCCTTTGATAGTCAAAATGTAAGAACTCTGTCTCTGTGTGGTACAGATGCATCAGATAGGAAAATTAGCTTTCCAGCTCACCATTTCCTGTAAACAAGCAAAGGACAGACATGCTTTGACAGGATGGTGTATATCAGTTCATGAGGCCAGCTGTACCTCTCGGTCTATCGTTGACTCCTTCACATAGAGGTAACCTGTGTCCTTGTGGATGTGGAATTGCATGGATTCTTCAGGTGGCTCTTGCTTTACGATGGTGTAGGAAATCTTAGAGTTCGGATGGTTGGGTTTGTCAATATCTGTGGCTGTCACCTGGGTAACCAACGTCCCTGGGGTGAAGTCAAAGAACACTCAGACAATCTTGGAATAGTGCCACTTTGGTAGACTAGACTAGGCAACAACACTATTTCAGTCAGACAGCATTATCAGTTAACATGTTCATTCTGTTCTATTCAGCAATCTATTCTCTCCTGTCTGACAGGCCACATGTTACATTACTGATGACCTATCTGTGATTACAGACTGATTGTTAGTTGAACTGTTGATGATAAGAGTTTACAGGTACTTACTCATTATATTTGTGTGCCCTATGTAGAGAGTTGTGTTATTAGTGTAGCTACAGCTCAGCACTTGCGACTGTTGGTGAGGTTATTACCTGGAGCGCTTGATTCATTGACGCTGGCTGTTGGAACTGCAGCAAATATAGGGGGGTTGTCATTTTCATCCATCACATCTATGTTAATATCTATACTTCTCTCCGCGATTGTGCCATTACGGAATTTGGCCACGCCAGCCAGCTACAGACAGAACAAACACACACATTCCTCAAAGGTCTCTCATGACAATACAGTACTGTGTATGTGTATGTGTGTGTCTGTGTGCATGTGTGTGCATGTGTGTGTGTGAGTGTGTCTGTGTGAGCGTGTGAGTGTGTGTGTGTGTGTGTGTATGTGTAGTACTCACAGTGTAGAAGCTCTTCACTTCTCTGTCTAGAATCCCTCTTATGCGGATATTACCTGTTTCCTCTTCCACAATGAACAGGTTTACTGGATCTTGATCAACTCCAGCGCCACTCATAGAGTAATACAACTTTTCACCACCAGGAAGGTCTGACCTGATCTGAGAACAGTTAAAAACAACATAAACCACTAATTAAATTCCATTAATCTCCATTCAAAGTGTTTCCTAGTCCAGGATTACAGAAATGCGTCCAGGAATTAGGATCTGAACCCAAAAATGAGAAACCCCTTTTTTCCTTGGTGCTGTCCTTGAAAAGCATGATCATTCAATTAATCATACCAAGTACTTCCACCCTGCTATACCCCCAGCAACCTTTGAAACCGAAAGCAATCTTACTTTGGCAACAAACCGCCTTGATGTGTAATCATAGTTTTCCTTGAGTTGCTGTGGTGGGATTACCCAATCTCTCTTCTGACGATGTCTCTCCATGTCTCTGCCCGTTGCCCAGCCATTAGAGAGCTGCAGAGGGGACAAGGTAATCATCAGGATACAAAAACATCTTGAACAATATGCACCTGGCCCATGCCACAAGACAAACACAGATGGCTACATTTTCCTTGAGTGTCAATGAAGGTATTATTCACCATTGATGGACCTGTGGTAAAGAAAGCATGTAAATGTTGGGGCTCTTTATAAATCTGTACTGTCAAGATGTTGGAGGAGATCATTAGCATCATAGGTTGTAAATAAACACAATTTAATTAAGACTTCGGAATTGGAAAACCAACACATGTAAAAGTTACTGTTAAAAGAAATCAGTGTTGAGATACCTTGACAAAAAAATTATTTGGTGATTCTCAGTGGAGCATCTAGAATCTGTAAATACAAAAGTGTGCGTGCGCAATTCTGGATAGGTTGAGAACTGGCACATAGTGAGGTTATTAAGCTGGCGCATAGTGAGGTTATTAAGCTTTAATCTTTGTTTGTTTTTTGTGTGACCTGAAGTGGTTCAGGTTTCATTGAGTAATCTGTATTCATGTACAGGGCGTCAGTATGAACCGCCAGTGGGATACTGCCTCTAATTTGCATGGCAGCTATGAGCAGAAGCATGTCCTCACCTGAACAGATGCAGCTCCCGGTTGAGCTCTGAGCCAACACACTCCCTCTGAACTCATTATCTCTTTATTTTATTTTATGAGTCGGGCAGTCCTACTAAAATTTTTCTTTTTATTGATAGAGACAGTCGAGATTTTGACAGGAAGGATGGGTGAGAGAGAGAGAAGGGATGACATGCCGGATATGTCTGCAGCCGGAATCGAACCGGGAACCGGTTCGTAGCTTAACCCGCTACGCCACCTAAGTGCCCCATTATCTCTCTCTTTTTTTTTTTACACTATTGTACTAATTTAAGAGATATGAGTTTGGGTCAACATGGGTTACTTCTGTATGATAGCAACCGGTCAGATTTATTAAATCGCAACATGGCCTGAGGGGTATCACAGTTCAGACTGCATGTCTTATTAAGACGAGGTGTAATGTACATGATGCATTCAGACTGTAATGTCTTATTTTCAGTGACTCCTAATAGCCATGGGGATGAACCTTGTTTTGTCGGGTAACGTTTTTTTCTCTGCTGTTTCTTGTTGCTTGGGGGTACCTCTTCAAAATACAGGAGGGTGCCCTGTGATATCCCTTGAGCATTTTCAGATATTAACCCCTTCATGCCCAAATGAGATGTCATGCAAAATACTCAAATCAAATGCATCAAATTTGCTTTCTCCAATGTTTACTCATGAAGGATGTACAATGTATTTCTTGTGTTACTATTCATTCATTTGGAATATATATATATATATTTTTTTTTAAGGCAGTGGCTTGGTCGAGGACTTGCTGGAACGGTGCATCCACATTACCAAAGGCTGATAGTTCGTACCCAGCTTTCTGTCAACTTTGATGACAGAGCCTTTTGCCAACCCATAGTAAGACACTACGGTGTCGCATCCCGATATGGCATGGGCTGATTTCTGAATGCTTGGCCAGTGTGGACTTGATGTCCACTGTTGCCCTTTCCTTGCGGGGGGATTCCATGATGAGTGGTACATCCAGTCCTGCCTGAAGGTGATGGTGAAGGAGGAGGACAAACACGTCTGTGTCGTCAGAAACCACAGAGATTTGATGGGCTTCTCCAGCACACATCAGGACTTGTTGGACAACGATGGTGTCAGCTTCTTCCTGCTGAATTTCTTGATCATAGCGGTTCCTTCTTTCTTTCATCTTAATCTGGATGGGGCATGGGTCCTCCCAGATGACAGGTAGATAATGACAGGTAGTGTAATGGGGGAGTGGTTGTCTTAAGGCAGTGGTT
The DNA here is from genome assembly GCF_963989245.1 of Nansenia antarctica. Taxonomy (NCBI): domain Eukaryota; kingdom Metazoa; phylum Chordata; class Actinopteri; order Argentiniformes; family Microstomatidae; genus Nansenia; species Nansenia antarctica. The sequence continues at coordinate 15,069,493 of NC_137677.1, read as the reverse complement.
GGGGTGGAGTTAACCAGCTATTGTTCCCTCCCATTACCTCCCTGTGAAAAAAGCCTGTTAATACTTTGAGGGTGGATTTTTCGGCTTGGTGATTTGGGGGGTATCAACATTCAAATATGCATGAGTTCTTCAACTTGTTTCAGATTTAAATCTATGACACATCATTTGAAAGCTTACAATCTACTCTTTCATAATCTGGAAAAAACTGAAAAATGCCGTTGCCAGACATGCTTTTTCATCAAACCCTGTCACATATTTGTTCATGTCTCCTAAAGCAGATGCCGCCAAAGGTACATACGTAACTGGTGAAAACAAAACAAGTTGTGAATGGAGATACTGCAGACACTGTAGTTAGGGTTAGGGGTTAGGGTTAGATGGATGTCCTATGGGAAAGTTTGGTCATTGTGCTGAAAAAACATGATATTGGGATATGTCATGGGATCTTGAACACAGTGTCAGAATATTGGTTTACCATCTCCCTGAAGCCGCCTGCGTGGCTACTAGCTGCCTGAGGCTAAAGGTGTCTCCTGAGTCCTGAGTAATGTTGGGCACGGCAGTGCAACACAATAGCCGCGTGACAAAATGCCTGCCTTAGTCACCCCACTGTTTGGTGGCTATGCCACATCGTGGAGTCAACCTTTAAGTCCCCATCTCTGTATTCTTTTAAAACATGCGATTGTGTGTTGTTTTTTCCACTCCGTTCACCATGTGTAAAAGCCCATCTAGAGATGAGTGTTGAGAATTGGTGTAAACTATAGACATTATTGTTCAACGCATCAGACTCATTAACTTATAAACGTGGCAATGTGTTTGTAGGCCTATCTGCCCCCATTAAAATACCCCATGAATGGATAAACATGATCATACGGAGCCCCCCTGGGGTCACATGGTAGAAAAAAAATATTTGATGTGTGAATCCGTTCCCTCGATTTAGTAAATCAGTTTTTCTACCATGTGACCCCAGGGGGGCTCCGTATGATCACATTCATGAACAGGCATCATTTATTTACAAAGTCTCCTGTAAGAACAAAAACTGGAGAAATAGGTCCTTAGTGGTTTGGTCATGATAAGGCAAGACAATCTAATTAGTTATATTTAATTATTTGAAAAGTATTGGCTGTTATGGGATAGGAGTTGGATTATAAGGTGAGGGGAGGGTTGTTATCATAACTTGGTGCTGCTGAACATGTGAAATCACAGGATGTCCACGATGAGATGAATGGCATCATCAGAAAGTCTGTTCATACATGCACAACCTTTTACCTTAAATTTTTGGCATTTAGCAGGCACCTTAATCCAAAGCGATTTACAACAAATACATGAGACTAAGTAAGTCAATAATCTATCCACCAGTCATAGCAGGAAAAAGATATCTGTGCTCAGGCCTGGGGTCATTGGCAGTCATTGTGCTAGAAGGAAGATTAACATAGAGACACAGAGTTACATTTTAGGAGCCATGATACACTATCTGGACAAAAGTATTGGGACACCCGAACATCACACCCATATGTGCTTGTTGAACTTCTCATTCCAAAACCATGGGCATTAGTATGGAGTTGGTCCTACATTTGCTGCTATAACAGCTTCCACTCTTCTGGGAAGACTTTCTACTAGAGTAGATTTTAGAATATGGTTGCAGGGATTTTCTCCCATTCTGCCACAAGAGCATTAATGAGGTCGGCCACTGATGTTGGGTCAGAAGGACTGACTCACAGTCGGCGGTCCAATTCATCCCAAAGGTGTTCGATGAGGTTGAGGTCAGAGCTCTGTGTGCAGGCCAGTCATGTTCTCCCAGACCAAACTCGGCAAACCATGTCATTATGGACCTCACTTTGTGTATGGGGGCATTGTCATGCTGAAATTGGAAAGGGCCTTCCCCAAACTGTTGCCACAAAGTTGGATCATACAATTCTCTAGAATCACATTGTATGCTGTAGCATTAAGATTTCCCTTCACTGGAACTAAAGGGCCTAGCCCAAACAATGAAAACAGCCCCAGACGATAATTGTGTCCCAATAATTTTTGTCCATATAGTGTATACATATGAAATATATATATATATATATATATATATATATATATATATATATATATATATACATTTAAGTACCCTCTTGCAGCTATAGAAAACATACAAAGGATTTTGTGAACTCACCACTAGAGCAAAACACACCAGCAAAAGAGAGACAGCTGGTAGATGAATCATTGCAGGGTTGTCACCTGTGGAACAAGACACTTCACCAGCACACCTGGAACAGAATAGCCCGGAGGAGATGGGAGGTGGAAAACAACTGATGGCTGCAAGTCCGCGTTGTTCCGCTCTGCTCTCGGTACAGCTGACCGTGCGTCTCGGATGAGTCAATGTTTACACTGAGGTTGAATTCCGTAGCGTTGAGCTGGGTGATTAAGAGCTAAACATGTAAACATGTCTAATTGCCAACCCGATGCTCCTACGATACATTCACACGTAGGAAAGACATCACTTCCAACATTCTCTTCTCCCTGAGCTCTCTCTTCATTCACTCCTCGGTCCACCTTCCCTCTCTTTTTCTATCCTCTCTAGGTCTTATATCTGCCCGCCCCTCTCTCTCTCTCTCTCTCTCTCTCTCTCTCTCTCTCTCTCTCTCTCTCTCTCTCTCTCTCTCTCTCTCTCTCTCTCTCTCTCTCTCTCTCTCTCTCTCTCTCTCTCTCTCTCTCTCTCTCTCTCTCTCTCTCTCTACCCCTCCCCCTTCTATTCCCTCCATAAAGATTGCACCTCCTGAGTGCAGGCGTATCAGCAGGAGTACGGTAGGGTGTGGTAGGTATAGTATATTGAAGATGTACCCTCAGGGCAGAAGAACTGCACCCAGAATGCTGGGTCCTCTGTGTCTCAGTTGGTAGAGCGTGATGTTAACAAGGCTAAGGTTGTGGGTTCGATTCCCGCCGGGACCATATATACTGAAAAATCTCAGGACTCAACTGCAATGTAAGTCGCTTTGGATAAAACAAGTCGGGAATGAGTCGTGTACATTGAATGGAATGTACTGGTGTCAACCTGCGGAGTATGGTAGTGGTCAGCGGAACTCCATCAGAATCTTCTCAGGGCCTGGTGCTGGAGGGGCAGGGACTGGTGTCCGGTGTCCCAGCTCAGGACACACTTAGCAGGGGGGGGGGGGGGGGGGGGGGGGTGTTGCAAAGTCTCACATGAGGGCTCAGTCCCGGGGCCCATACAGACGATCATACCTGGTTTATGGTAGGACATGCCCTGTCCTGACATTCGTCATTCCTCAGGCATTCATTGGAATTGACTGACTAACACTATAATTATATCTCACATTTAAATTATAGTTTATGAGACCATGATTCACTTAACACACACACACACACACACATGAATACATTTTGTTTAGTTTCACTAAGAGCAGGGATGGCTGGTTCGAATGTATTTGGGTTTTGACTGCAAGGTTTTATTTTAGTTTTGGCTTTACTTATAGTACAAATAGTAGAACAAATAGTAGTACAAGCTCGCCTTTTAGAAGCTCTGTTTTTGTTATGGTGTTTGATTTGAACAGTAATTTTTCAGTTTTATCCAGATTAAGAAAGTGCAGATTGTAAGCTTTCAAATGATGTGTCATGCATAGTTGAAGGACTTGACCAGGAGCCAGTGGAGGTGAATGAGGGTGGGGGTGATGTGCTGCCAGGGCTTGGTGTGGGTGAGGACCCTGGCAGCTGAGTTCTGCACATACTGGAGCCTGTCCAGGGCTTTGTTGGGAACCCCGAACAGGACTCCATTACAATAATCCAGACGGGAGGTGACGAAGCGGCTAAAATGATCACGAAACATCTGAAAATGAATGCTGTCAACGTGTTCAATTAAAGGAAAATTCACACTGCAGGCACCATTGAAATCTAATCATGGGAGCAATGGGTTGATTTTGTGTGTGTGTGTGTGTGTGTGTGTGTGTGTGTGTGTGTGCAATTGTCCTGTGTTTAATACACACACACACGCACACACACATTATCTACCTCTATTCTCCACTAATTCATGATACTTTTAAATCTCAATGTAAAAGGTTAATATGCATTTAATTTAAAAGGGAATGCATTTGTGATCGAAGTCATGCTTACACCAATCCCATATGATTGATATGATTGGTGTAAGCATGAGTTCTCTCACAAATCCATTCCCTTTTAAATCCATGTATGGGAGTGCACAGGTGCATTCTTTGTAAAGAAAAACTAGAGAATTGGGACACACCAATAGACAAATACGAAGACATGAGAAATAGCTGTACTGTGGTTGTAACATTAAAAATAATCTTTATTTTAGTGCACATTTAAAGGAAATCTTGACAATGTACATATGAAGTGAAAGTTCCAGAATTCCAATTTCCAGACTTTTGAAGATTGAAAGGGATTGCTAATGTAACTGAAATGCCTTTATTCAAATAAAATGTCCTTGCCTCGGAAGTGGTCTGTAGTACAGCATATGAAATATATATTTCGGACTTCAGCCTAAATAACTGAGAGCAATTGAATCTCCAGTTACATAACCAGCATTAAGATTTAAAAAATCAGCATTAAGATCAGTGCCACTGAAAATTGTGCATTGCAATCCAAAGAGAAGATATGTTTTAGGATTATGAACAGGCTTATGAAATCTGAGATCTTACTGCCATTTCAGTGTCATTTCCTGTGCAACACATTAGTTTCACATCTCAGCCAACTGGCAGCAGACAGACAATCCATTTAATTGAAACACAAAAAAAGAAGACAGGTTTCAGATATATCTATTTGCCAAAAATACATACCAGTGCATTCAAGAGTAAATAGATACACGACAAAACAATTATCCCCTGTTTCACTAACATAACAAGAAAAGTGGTAATAATTATTGTGGTAAAAAAGTGGTAATTACTCTTACCAAACAATGACGGATAACAATGACCATGGATAAACCAATCCAATGGAACCCAATAACAGAAAATACACTGCTGATCATGTGATGGACATGCACAATGTTCTATAAAAACATAAACATATCACAATAAACCATAAAAATAACAACAAAAATAACCAAACTCATTTTCAAGGAGACATACTGTAGTATGAAAGGGATACATTAATTCAACCCAGTAGCAATGACTATAAAATACTTTTTATACTACTTATGATTTCTGGAGGAGCACCAAACATTTTGTTTGAGAAATAGTGAAACAGAGAAACAGAGAAACAGTTCTCAGTTGATTTGGTGAATGGAAACCTTTGCAGACTGCCTAAAGTGACTAATGTCAGGTGGTTCTTAGTATGTTAGGGGTCTTAGTCTAGGATGTCAGGAAGAAGAGGGGCGGCCCCACATCCTGTACTCCCTACTCCTCCTAGTCTGCACAATCGGACCAGACAGGAGATTTTATAAAGTGCAGCATTCTCTCAGGCATGATCAACATACAAGTAATATTTGTATTTGTCTTTGTCTATTTGTCAAGTAATTAGTTCATTCAAATCAATGACAATTTGAAACAATTTAGTATTGTGCAAGGCCAAAAGAAAGTTTGAAGTGCTTTTCTAATTGAGGATATGATTAAAAAGGACTGCTCGAGTCAGAAATACACTGACACTGAGGTGTGTTCTGTGTGTACAGCCAACAGAATACTATGGTAATTGCTTAGGGGGACGGCCGTTGGCTGTGTTGCAAGATAGTTCCAGGGAAGAATTAGTTTGTGGTCACAAAGGGTAGAACACATTCCCATTAAATGAAAACAACCGTGCCATCTGAGAATTCTTTCACCACGGCACAGCCACTCCTCCTTGTAAAAGCCCTGCTCAACCAGCTTGGTTAGTTCAGGGTCAGTGGAGGTTTTATAGATAAAGACAAAGATGAGTACTGTGATGTCTCAGACAAACATCCAATTAAATATGCATTCTGAGGGCACCATGGAGGAGCGGGGGTGACTTGTGGGTGTGTGCTCCGGCACACCTCATTTGACCTTATATAGGCATGGCAAACTCTAAAGCAGCCAATATGACTATCAGTTGTTTTTTTGATTGTTCCATAGTGACATGAAACTAGTGCCTAATCTTCTAAAAAGTGAAAACAATACAATTTGTGTTGAAGAATCGTGTTGTTATTATTCAACATAAATGTACAGTACGGTAGATATAATTTATACAAAAGACAGAAGAAATACTATTTCCCAGATTTAAATAAAAATCAAATGTACATGTAGGTAAAAAATAGGTAGTATGTATGTGTGTGTACGGGTTAACAGAAACACAGTATATAAAAGTTTCTCCCACAAGCAACAGTCAGGATGTGTAGCAGAAGGTGAATTGCACATGCACACACATGCTGATATAACTATCCCCGCTAGCACCAGTGTGAGTGAGATTTTGATACGGTATGATTCCTGATGGGCAAGTTACCACATGAGGTTAGATAAAGGCGTCTGCTAAATGTCAAAAATTTCAAAATGTAAATGTAAGTTAGATTCTAAACCTGCGTGTCTAAACACATACTAACTCTAACTGGTCACCACTCTTCTCTCCTGCATTACCACCTTGCGCGTGGCAGCGACTGGTCCAGTGCTGGAGGAGGACCCGCTGAATCCCACAATGCCGCTCTGTGAGCCAGACAGGGCGCTCCTCTGCAGTGACCCCTGAGAGAGCCCTACCACTCCGCCCTGCACTACCCCCCCCCCCGCTACCCCCCTGCCCCTCCACCAACAGGACGGTCTGAGACCCTACGAGGCCCCCTCGCTGCAGGGAGCCCTGCTGGAGCCATGTCTGCCCCCCCTGCAGTACCTGCCCCCCCTGCAGAACCTGCCCCCCTTGCAATACCTGCCCCCCTTGTAATACCTGCCCCCCTTGCAGAACCTGCCCCCCCTGCAGTACCTGCCCCCCCTGCAATATCTGCCCCCCTTGCAGTACCTGCCCCCCTTGCAGAACCTGCCCCCCTTGCAGTACCTGCCCCCCTTGCAGTATCTGCCCCCCCTGCAGTATCTGCCCCCCCATCCCTATCTGTCCCGAGCCCACAGGTACCATCAGGTTCTGAGAGCCAGTGAAGTGCCCTCCACCCCCGCCCCCCCCCACCAGCACCATCCCCCCCTCCCTCCTGCCGAGAGTGGCCTGAGCCGGGATGCCAGACACCACCTGCTGGCCTTGCAGCACCAGGCCCTGAGCAGCTCCTGCCGGAGGCCCGTTGAGCACTACCATATTCTGCAGGTTGACACCAGAGGGCCTCTCTGCCAGCAGCACAGTGTTGTGAACCTGTGGCTCCATGACGTACTGCACTGGCTGCAGCACAGGGCTGGTGGTGTAGTACACAGGCTGCTGCTGCTGCACCAGGAAGGTCTGGCTTTGGGGTCTCAGTGTAGCCGGACGCTCCGACTCCGTCACCACAGTCCTCTCCACCTGGATCTTCGGGGCCGGGGGCCGGACTGACACAGAGCTGTTCACCACTGTCGTCATACTGCTGGCTGCTGTTGCCATGGAGACAGTGGGCATGGGCGGAGGAGGGGCAGAGACCCTTGTTGTCCTGACCTCCGTCCGAATCTCCTCACCTCGGCAGATCTCGGCCAGGGTCTTGAACTTTGGCCCCAGGTCGTTGAGGAACTGGAGGTCGTTGTCCGATTCCAGGAGGCTGCAGCAGCCCACCGAGCCCACAGGAGAGCCCTGGCCTTCGTAGTCATACACCAACAGACTGTCCTTCTGGACGTGGTTCTCCGCAGCACAGCTTGCCTTCTGGAAAACATTAAAACACAGACTTTATACGTGACTTTACTTCATACACTTACACTTTACTTCACATAAAGGACGGTGTGGTTTGTATTTTTGAGTCAATGAACTGTACAATGTTGAATTTGGACAGGGATTCGACTGTGGGTGGAGCTGTTAACTACTGTATCTCCTTACCTGCGAGTAGTACTCCCCCAGGTAGTCCTCTGACAGAGCGATGCCACCATAGATTCCTGCCTCTCTGCTTTCAAACTCAGAGTAGTAGGCCCCTCCATACTCTTGGCCACTCATCTCTGCCCCATTCATATATGCCCCATTCATGTCCATGCGCCTGTCTTCGGCTTGGTAGAATCCGCCACCCATTGTGGACGAGGAGTTTTGTAAAGCTTCTCCCATGAACCCTGCTCCCATGAACCCTCCTCCCACTGACCCTGCTACTATTGACCCTGGTCCCATCGACCCTGGTCCCATCGACCCTGGTCCTGGTCCCATCCCCATGGGCGGTGCTGCTGACACTTGACCCATGTTGCCCATTTTGACCATTGGTGCGTCTACTTGCATTGGTGTGTTCAGCAGAGGCACATCCTGTTAAAGGTTCAAAATGAAAGTGGTCACACAGACTGTTAGAAGGGGAAACATACAACCACAAACAATCATCTATAATGAATATGAAATTCCCAAAATTACATTTAATAGGTCTTTCTTACTGTGTTCTCGCCCTGTCCCTCTGTGTGGTAGGAGATGAGGTGGGCTTTGGTGTCAAAAGGCATCTCGGTGAAGCCCCCAGGCAGGGTCCCAGGCCCCCCACAGCGGCAGAACAGCAGAAGGAGAGGGATGACTAGAGGACACAACAAGGGGGGTTAGACTAAAAGTATGGGTGGGGCAGATACCCTGCCTTGAACAAGCACACATGGGGCCTATTCCATGTAGGGTGATTAAATCTGATCCAGGTTTAAATCAGATCCGGGTGCTAATTTCAGCTTGCGTTTGGTTCCATAAATGTGGCTCAAATAATTCGCTGCTTCCTACTGAGCAAACCTGGTAGCGAGCAGGTTTACAGGCTGGTTTAGGTAATACGTGCGTCAAAAATGTCTCGCAGGCGGCGGAAACTACATCCCGAACGACAGTTCCGTCAAGTGTCTTTTAGGAAATATTAGTTCCCACTTTTTACGAGATTGATAGATAGATAGTTTGATATTTTGAAAGTGTGATAGATAGATAGATAGTTTGATTGTGTGATAGATAGATAAATAGATAAATAGTGTAAAAAAATAATAAAATAGGTATGTCTATCAACTTGCATTGCTGTCATCACAGTGGTGTGTTTGGCGCAGGGGTTAAGGCAGCCAGCTAGAGGTCCGAAGGTCGCTGGTTCAATACTTCGAATTTAATGTTTTTTTGTTTTTTTACATTTAACCGAAGCCTTCATGCAAATCGATTTACAATATATATATACTGTATATATATATATATATATATATATATATATATATATATATATATATATATACGGTATATATATATATATATATATATATATATATATATATATATATATATATATATATATATATATATATATATCTGTCTAAGTGAATCATCTATCCATCAGTAATCATAAGAAAAAATAATCTATGCTAAATCCAGGGTCCAGTTAGAAGAACATAATTTACTACTCAGAAAGGCTTCAAACACCATTGTAATCGTGTCAGTTCTTGTACATTAGCCTACACCATCATTTTATAGCCTACATACTTTTTTAGATGAGATTTTAGATTAGATTCAGACAACAAAATGCAGTAAAAAGTGTGTCAGAAGGATTTGAACCACCGTCTTAAAATGACGAATTAAAACCATGGCAGCGGTAAATACCACTATGCCATCGTGGCAAAATGACTCTATGTAGCCTGCTACTGATATCACCACAGTAGTAAATATTCATTTATTAAAATATGAAAATATAACAATAACTGGGGCTAGTATGACCTATGCATTTAATCGGTCAGCAATTTCTTGCCAAACCTTTTCCCTCGCCTTGTTAATTGCGGCAGTATTGCACTTTTTTACATCTTATTTTACATCTTATTTTACATCTTATTTTTCGAAGTCGGACTGCTGCGCAATAAGTGGGACCGCTGCGCAGGCTAGTATCTTCATTTCGACAGTTCGACTCTTCTGGGCTCTTTATGTCTGTGTGCACGAGCCCATATCGAGGATTTCTAAACCGGTGTTCTGTGAACACTGATGACACAAGGCTGATCCTCGTTCGAGGAATCACTTGAGACTTGAATCCCAATTACGAGTTGCCTGAACGCGGCTTTTATTTTAATCGCCGATATACTAATCAACGTACGTGGAATACCCCCCAGGTGACAAACACATCTTCTACAACAGCATGTTTGGATACTGGATTCTGATTCCCTAGCAACAGTGGTAAATACCCCAACAACCTTCAGTTCAGCTCCAACCGCATTTCCACTATCAATGCGCCTCCCAATCAGTCTGATTAAGAACACTTGTGCTGACTTGTTTTTGTCTCAAAGGCAAGTGAATGTGGCCTACCGTACAATGCAATCGTTGATCTTGTTTATGGGACTATATTCTGTGGCGGAAGGATATATGTATTCTGAAACGATTAATGATTGTAAATGAATGAATTTAATGTTACAACTGTGTATTTTTTATATTATGCGGTAGCTTTTGTAGAAAAGCAATTGACCATTCGAGGGCGGGGGTTGTGGAGACATTTACCACTGGTACAGGGTTTTCCTACTCGGCTTCGCCTCGTGCCACAACCCTGTACCAGTGGTAAATGTCTCCACCACCCCCTTCCTCTCATGGAAAATCGCTTACTTTTACTTCGAATGTATGAATTAATGACATTGCTGTTTCCAAAGTAATTATGGTAATGACTTGACAAGTCAGAGACAGTTTGGGCAACGATGTTTGATGAGAGATTCTGTGGGAAATGTGCCTAAAAATGTCCTGCCTGGATTGGCCTGGGCATGTTGTCGTGGTTCACTTCAGTGCACTAGGAATGAGGATGGGCTATGGAGTTCTGCAGAAGCGTAATCCTAACCATGCTATCATACTCACGCAGTAGCATCAGCAGGCCCAGGAGGAGCAGGCCGATGCCTGCGGGTCCGAGTTCTGACCCTTTATTGCTGCCTTGGTTCCCTCGTGATCTGCACACTTCTCCGTCTTCACAGGTGCACACGTTCACCTTCAGCTTCTGCAGGTCTGGACATGACAGCCCCTGCTGGTCCCTGATCTCTACGGCAACCTCGTACGGGCCGGGCCACACGGACTCTTGAGATCTGAGGATAGCTGAGGTGTCTGCAAAACACATGTCACACAGGTCAAGGGTCACATACATCCTCGGGGTCAAAGGTCACACACACATCCTCAAGCTCAAAGGTCACACACACATCCTCGAGGTCAGAGGTCACACACACATCCTCAGGGTCAGAGGTCACACACATCCTCAGGGTCAGAGGTCATACACATTCTCAGGGTCAGAGGTCACAGACATCCTCAGGGTTAGCCATTTCTGTCCTGGGATTAGGAAGGCTCGACGTCTGATGACTTGAGTAGGTGCTATGCTAGGCTATGCTAGGTGCTATGCTAGGTGCTATGCTAGGCTATGCTAGGCTAATCAACCCTGTCACACATCGTAGCTGTTTGATGACAGCCAGTCAATGTCAGACTTACAACCCTCATTCGCTCAATAGGACCTCCATTGCCCTCACCGTTCAGATGCTCAACAACCCAGACTCCCTTGGTGCCCTCAGGGATGATGGTGAAGCTGAAAGGGGCTCCGTTGGGGTCTGCATCCTCATCCACAGCTGTCACATAGACCGCGTCGGTGGTCGTACACATGTTCTGAACTTTTTTGGTCAGGGTGGGGCAGTGGTCGTTGAAGTCCTCCACCTGGATGGCTATGGTTCCCGTGGCTGTGTGAGAGGGAATGTCTGCAGGCAGAGAAGGAGACAAAATAGACACTCAGGATATGGATGATGATGACAATGTCACCATAGAAACCTGCACTCATGTTTAGTATCAGAGATTGAGCATCCCCTGCTGGTGTGAAACAGTACTACACTACACCGCTAGATGAAGTGTTCCCCCCTCTGAAGAGCAGCACTATTCCAATTTGTGCTAAACGGGTATCTTGCAGCTAACGAGTGGTGAAAAACACTAACATAAACCTGGTATGTAAACAAATCTATCGTACTACTAATATACAGTGACGTCGTTAGGCCTGGGCGTACGGGTCTATAGCCCCGGATCCGTGAAAAAAACCCAAACAACAAGAAAAATCAACCCAAAACTCTGGACCCCATGGATTAGGAAATGGTAATTCATTAAAATAGAAAATAATAAAAAGCTTAAATAAACAATTAAATAACTGTGAAAATGAGGATAGTTTCATTGTCAGTCCTGAGCCAGACAGTTTCACAAACACAAATTAAGACCTGCATTAAATGCTTTTAAGACTAGGGAAGGCTTAATTAGAGATTGTCTAATTGACCCATAGCTCAGAGTCAAGCACAGTGGTTGTACATTCATGTGAGATAATCTTGTGCTGAAGATCAGGTTTGGGTGATTGAGGTCATGTCATTTAAGGGTTTAACTGCAATAGAGTGTGGCTAAATATTTGAACTTTAAGGTTAAACTTGCTAAGTTTGTTAGAGTTCAGTTGAACAGCTAACAGACTAAACTAGCCTACCTTGGGTCATGCAGAGTATCTTGGCGGTGTATGTCCCGTTCACCAGGAATGGGGACTCTCGATCTGGCAGCTTGTTGAGTTTAATATCTCCTGTCACTGGGTCCACTGATAACCAGTTGTCCGGATCAGAGCCCTTAGCATACCTATCAGTCACAATGGAGACGTCTGTTAATGCTTTGGCCAACATGTAGGCCTACACGTTGAAAATGTATATGTGTAAAATGTTCCAATGTGGGTACGTTTGTGTGCGTTTGTGTTTGTTACTATGTTTGCAGACAGACCTGACATTCTCTGCCGGCAGTCCTGTGTCTCCGTCTAAGGCTGGGTATTTGGCGATGACCTCATTGATTTTGACAGTCTTGCTGTCTTCTGAGATGGGGATGGCCTTGACCTTGGGGTCGAAGTGTGGGCCCTCTGGCTTGTTATTCACATTGATTTTGATTGGGTATGTTTTGTAGCCTGTGTAACTTGTTGTTCCTCCTGTTGTTCCTCCTGTTGTTCCTCCAGTTCCTCCTCCAGTTCCTCCTCCAGTTCCTCCTCCAGTTCCTCCACCACTACCACCACCACTTCCTCCTCCTCCTCCTCCTCCACCACCACCTCCTCCTCCTCCTCCCCCCCCCCCCTCCTCCTCCTCCTCCTCCTCCACTCCCTCCTCCACTCCCTCCCCCTGTTCCACCTCCGCCATGCGGCGGAGCCTTGTTTCTTACGATCAGTCCAAGATCAAGGTCTTTCACATCTTCATAATCAACAGCCTAAAGAAAGAACATGCAAGAAGGCAAAGGTAATCAGATCAATTGGCTACAATAAATGTAGGCATTAGTTCAGAGACAAAAACAAAAGGAAAAGAAAAGAAATTTGCAGTAATAACCAAGGTGGTAATTGTTTTGTGTATTTTATTTTGGTATTTATTTTGTTTGTGTGTATATGCATATATATATATATACAGTATATATATGTGTATTTTGTGCATGTGTGTATGGGTACAGCAGTGGAGGCTGGTGACTTCCAGAATTGAGGAGGCCAATTTTTTTCCGCTTGCTCGCTTCACTCGCGATGGAATGTTCCCTGTTCTTCTTATCTGTCTTTGTGCTGGACAAAGGCATAGATACTATTTGGAGTGTAAGCTACAATCAGAAAGTTCTGATTGATGGAATTCATTGTGCAGAGCTTAGCCTATGTGCCTGCCTGAAGAAATGACATTGCTGTAAGTCTATGAGCCTGCCTGATAATTAAGTTGAGAAATGACATTTGGATGTAATATAAATGCCCAGTGAACATGTGTAAAAGGCAGGAATTTGATAATTATGTGGTTAAAAAACAATTTAGTTTAGCCTACATTTTTCATTCTTCTTCTTCTACAGCTTCAACATGTAATCATCAATTTAATCAAGTTTAGCATATAAAAAAGATAAGTAACAGTTTCTTTATCAAATGTAGTTTTATTCAATATATTTAATATAAATAAATAAAAATGTTTAATGTTGTGAGGACAGTACTGGTTCCAGCTGGCTTCATCTGCTGAGAAACACAGACATGCAATGGAGTGGTATTACTACTGAGAACTAGTGGTGTAACACTGGTAGAGACATCTGATTAGTTCAACTCACCACTGGTTTAGCTGAGGGGCGGCATACTCTCTCCAGGACTCCATTTGATATGGAAGAATATTACATTGACTTGTAATAAAACGAAATCGACTACATTAAAAATAAAACTGTTCAATAAATCCTAAATGTTGTCTACCTATTAGATGTATAAATCGCGCCAGAATCTCGCTGATTTCCGAGGTCATTTTAAGCAAAAGTATTTGGCCAAATGAGCTATTATTTTCAGGGATAATAGCCATGGGTGTTCTAGACGTGTCCTGTAAAGGACAAGTTGATAGGACACTCGTAGACACTATGGAGTGTTTCTTTGACTGAAGTGACTGGCGAATTCTCAAAATGGCTTCATGTGATTGGACGAACAAAATGTCAATCATTCAGCCCTGGACTCATTTCTAATATTTATCCTGCAGAACAGCACTCATACACGCGTGTGGCGGAAAAAAGGTACTACAACGGAGGAGAGGCCTCCTGTTCCCACCCATTTTCAGTGATGGGCCAATCACATATTGCCATGAAAAAAATTGCATTACATTGACTTCTATGAGAAACCACTTTCCAACAGGAGGCCTGGACTTTTCGACAGGAGGCCTGGCCTCCTTCAATAGAAACGGATAGGGATTCTGGCCTGTAGGTGCTTTACAATTGCAATATTGGGTTTTAGCCATGGAAAATATTTATGAACAAAACGGAAATAATATTAATAAATAATATTAATATAAAACAATTTAAAATAATTTTTTTTGTTAAATAAATAAAAAATAAAAAATATAATTATTGCTTTTTAAAATCTCTCTCTCTTCTCTCAAATTATTGGGGAGGCCAGGCCTCCTCCACCTCTATGGAGGAGCCTCCACTGGGGTACAGTATGTGTGAGTGTATGACACGTAATATGTATGATGTATGATGTAATGTGTAGGAGATCCTGCCATACCTTATCCAGGATCAGGATGCCCTCGTTGGTCTCAGGATCTGTCTTGATGCTGAAGTAGCCTGCCTCGTTGCCCTTGACGATTTCGAACTGCGCCAACCAGTTATCAGTCTTCTCTACGTCCAAGTCCGATGCTTTGATCCTCATCACCTCCACGCCCTTTGCGTTCTCGTCTATACTGCCCTCGTACTGCAGAACCAAACACAGGTTATCAGCCACTGCATCAGTCTGTACTAGAGCCCCGATAAATATATAGGAGCACCGATATTGGCCTTTTACAGAATTATCTGTATCGGCACATATTCCTCACATAATACAACGATGATGCCATGTACACTAACAAGGTTCCAAGGGCCTTTGGAGGAAACAGCCGCACAACATCACGGAACCTCCACCATACTTAACAGTGGAGATCAGGTATTTTTCAGTAGCCATCCTTCTTTTTACGCCAAACCCAGCATGAGTGTTTCTTGCCAAAATGCTAATTTGACCATAGAATACGGCTCCAGTCAAAGTTCCAGTAGCGTTTAGCATACTCCTAACCCCAACCCTTCCAAAAAATGTGTTAACATGGAGGTGGTGTCTAATGGTAGTTTTGGAGACTTGATGACCACAAAATGCTACTATCCTCCGTAATTCTCCAACAGTTTCTTTATACTTTTTAAATTGCCCTAACGGTAGATATGGGCATTTGCAGGTGAGTAGTTGATAAATAAATAAGGGAATAGGCCTGTGTCACCTCATATTTATACCCCAGTGAAACAGGAAGTAATGGATTATTGCTTGAAAGTTCCTAAACACTCTGATCAACTTAAAGAAAAAGCAATAGGGGAAAGAGTATAGTCCTACCGTTTCTTTCTCCAGAGTGGGGAGGTTGTCATTCACATCCAGGATTGTGACTTTAACTGTGCCTGTGGCGGTGTTGCCCCCTGGTTGACCATTCAGGTCTGCACCTTTCACCACCAGCGTGTACGTGTCAGTCACCTAAAGAACAAATATGGTGAAAATAATCTTTGAGTGGGCTACAATGAGGGATGAGTACAAGCTCAGTAACAGAGGATTTTGTCAGTTGTCTTATTTGATAAATTTATTATGAGACAGGTACATACTGCCCCCCTGTGGTTGAATTCCAAAGCATGTACAACTTCAGATGAGATTTAAGAAACACTAACATAAGGGTTTATTTGATTCATATTAGCACCAAGTATGACATTATATTACTTTAATTTTATTTTTTTATTTAACCTTCATTTAACCAGATAGGTCAATTGAGAACCAATTCTCATTTGCAATGACGACCTGGACAACAGGCAAAACAGAGTCCATTTTAAAAACATCCTAACATAATACAACATCACAATATATACAGTATATAAAACGGCAGGGGGGAAGTTAATTTAAAAGCAGATGCTCAGAGATGATCAGAGACTATATCTAGTAATGAGTTTTTAAAAGAGGGTAAAGAGATGACGGTGTTGAGTTTTAGTGTCTTTTGCAACTCATTCCAGTCAGTAGGGGGCAGCACACTGGAAAGAGTGACGGCCAAAGGAGGTGCAGATTTTGGGGATGACGAGAGTGATGAATTTGCTGGAGCGTAGATTACGTATGATGGTGGAAATGTTCAGTAGTGAGTGAATGAACTGATACCAGTGGATCTGTTGCCTGGTGTGGAGTGAATTACTGTCAGTACCTCTCCGTCTAAAAGGAGAGAGGTTATTCTGTTCTTACTTCTCTGTCGAGCGAGGCCCGATTGACAAAGAGGTCTCCATTCCTGGCGATCTTGAACATAGCTTCTCCTGCTGGCTGCTGTTCAACAAGGGTGTAGGCGATCTGGGAGTTCTCATTTCCCTCCTCGTCCGCATCAGTCGCAATGATCTTCATGACAAACGTGTCTACAAGTACAGCAAAAGCATAACAATCAACACTGATCTCTATAGCAAAGCATATGCTTAGGGTCTCTAGATTATTGAAGTTGTAGATTGTTAAACAAAAAAAACACTTGCCTACTGGACTGAGTTCGTACACTGCTCCTGGTTTTATATCCCCAAACTTAGGAGGGTTGTCATTTTTATCCAGAACCTTGATCCGCAAATCAATGTTCTTCTCTGCTTCTTTGCCATTTGCCTTGTAATAGGCTTTACCTGACAGCTGAAGATGAAAAATATCAGGATCATAATCATCAGAATCCCCATAAATCTATCGTCTCAGTAATGTGTCATGATAAATAACCTAGTCTTGATGCCTGTAGCTGAGCTAGAAGTCCTACTTACATTGTACTGGGCAATAACCTCCCGATCCAGTAGACCAGTCACTTTCACATGGCCAGTGTCCTCGTTCACCACAAACAGGTTGAAGGGGTACTGGCTCGCCCCGATCCCCTCAAGGGAGTACAACACATTACCGTTCCCTTGATCAAAATCAGACCGGATCTGAAACACAGACAGAGGGAAGGCTGAGCAGACTTACTAACACACACTCACACTCACACTCACACTCACACTCACACTCACACACTCACACACTCACACACTCACACACACACACACACACACACACACACACACACACACACACACCCCTTGTGACCAACCTTTCTTTGCTCGAGTGCCATTTGAAAGTGACATGTGACAATGAACCATGAATAGTCTGTTACCTTGGCGATGTAGGCCCTCTTGGTGTAGTCCTGGTTCTCATTCAGCTTCTGTGGAGGAATGATCCATTCCCTCTTCTGTCTCCTTAGCCCAGCAGAGCTACGAGCCTCCACTACAGCCACTAAAACCTGCTTCCAAAATAAATAAATAAAATGCAGCATCAGTTACCATGATGGATCATGACACTGAGTTTTCTGGCGTTATCATATTTCTTAATCATGCAAGCAGTTTTCTGATGAATATTTCATTAGAGACATTTACTCCTAACACTTTAAACTTTTTTTTTTTAATACATAGTTTGTTTGCTGGGAATTTGTGTATGTTATGTAGGTTATATTACACTACATACGTAGGCTACGTTTCTGTTACATTGTGCCATCCGGTTGTATGGTATATCTCTACAATACATAAAGTCAATCTTTATGCCCAAAACATACTGTATACATAAGGTGGCCCTCTCTCAGTAGGGTCATTGATCATAAATACACTTTATACATAAACACCTCTTAAACCACCTTCTGGCCCTGCCATAATACTAACCAGGACGAACATTAAGAATCTAAAAGGTATATGTTAAACCTGTAAGGTCAGATTTCTGTTGAACTGTTAAAAGAACATGAGAGGGTGATGTAATTGTGTTTATTTTCTTGAATCATTTTCTATTCTAATCTGTGTCATATGTAAGATGAAAGCTCCCCAAGTTCACTCGCTATTTCTTTTTCTTTTCTTTTCTTTTCTTTTTTATTTGTTTGTTTTTGTTTTTGTTTTTGTTCTACTTTACTTAATATAAAAAAGAAAAAAGGACTTTGGTCATAGGAACTGAGTTGATATGATGATGTGATATGTTGAATGTAAAGACGAATGCTGAAACCAATGACCATTGACAATAAACATTTTTATCTAAAAGCTGTTTGTGTCACATAAGGGAATGAGGGTGAGAATTGTTTTATATGGAAAAGGCAAGGATAACTGTTGCACAATCATGACTTGAAATGAGAGTTCTCATGACAACAGCAACTGAAAAATGTATACACACAACATGTACAATGATTCTGATTGGGTATGTGGTAGCCACACACTGGGTGGAACTAGACTGGAGTCACCTCACCAGAAAGCCCTGGGACCATAGCCAGGTCTTCCCACACCCCAGTCTGTCATTATAGGCTCCTGACTCACCAGCAGATACTAGCCTATATTTTCAAAAGCGTAGCTCAAATGTGTTTGCTGTCATTCAGTTAAATATACCTCTTACATTACAAACCACCTTATTGCTATTAATTATTTGTTTCTAGTAAAGATGCCCTAGACTCTCATTGGCTTTCATCCAGTGATAGCATTGGCAAATTGCACCAACTAGGTTTGAACCCTGATGTCCTCTTACGCAAGCCCAACAAGCTACCTGAGGCTAGTTTGTCACTCTGTGGGCGGCATTGGGCTTTTAGAGCATTGGGCTTTTAGAGCACACATCGCACCTGTCTTAAAGTCCCTTCATTGTTTGCCTGTCAGTTTTAGAATAGATTTTAAGATCCTTTTATTGGTGTTCAAATCAGTAAATGACCTAGCGCCTGAATATCTGTCAGACATGCCTTTAAAGTGTGCCCCCTCTAGATCCCTCAGGTCCTCTGCCACTGGCCTCTTGTTGTTGTTCCCTGGGTGAGGACAAAGAACTACGGGGAGGCGGCATTTAGTGTCTATGGTCCTCGGCTCTGGAACAGAGGCCTCACCCTCCTCGCCCGCCTCGTACCTCGCCACTCCCTGTACATATATCTGTACCTATGGCTTGCACTATGCACTGTTGCACATCCTACTGTACATACTTTGCCCTGTCTGGACATATATCTGTAGATACCTGTGGCTTGCACTATGCACTATAGCATCTGGCTGGATCTGGCCGAATGCATTTCGTTGTCACTGTACTTGTACTATGCTAATGACAATTACATTGAATCTGAATCTGAATCTTAACAGCCTCCCAGGGTAGCATACCATTCTTTTAGTTTATTTTTTATTATGTTACTGTATTGTTGTTTATTTTATTTTTTTACTGTATTGTGTATTATAATTGAATTGTCGTATTTTCATTTTACTGTTAAGCACCTTGTATTGCATTTGTATTTGAAACATCCCATTTCAAAAACATATTTTCCCCCTCTGCTATAACCTTGGACTCTCAACACCTGAGTCACTACACTAACCCTGCCAGACATACTGCACTTTATAAATTGTAAATATTGACTATGTTCTTGTCTTGTGGTTATGTGTGTACATGTCCATGTGACAGTTATGTGCAATGTGTGTATGTTTTTTGACACTGCTGTATTGAGCTTTTCCACCTGTACCGAAAACAAATTCCACCGACCTAGGTCGTGTGGTCATTAAACGATTCATTCATTCATGAAAGGCTCTATATAAATACAGTTTGACACCCTCTTTTTTTCTGAATTGCCACTTGCCTCCTCCTCAGTCCTCCAATATCAAAGACAACACTATTTAATGTAAGTTAAATCTATGAAATGGACTCAAACCTGCACCAGACCATGACTTTGAAAAACATGTTGAAGATTGAGATGGCAGGCGTTTCCATTATTTATGGTATAACTAATCTTGTATTTTGTGTGGATCACTCACCTGTCAATAACTGATATGACCTAAACAAAAGAAGTGTCATGACCGTGAAAGCAGGGACAACAGGTCCTCCTGGGGACCTTCCCAACAACTCAAGTTGTTGTCAAGTACACAAAATAGCCTTCAGGCTTTAAGAGTTAAGAGGGAGTTAGTGGCTAAACTGTCAAGGAGTGTGTGCCAGTGGATGGGCATGTGGAAAACATCTTATTTGTCAGGAGAGGTTAAAGACAGCTAAAGTGTGCTTACCAAAAGCCCTGTGAAAGGAGTGACCAACCATATCAATATCATTCTGTGACCAACATGCTTTTTCAGATTAGGAGGAATTCTAGGGGTGTTGTTAAACATTGTTTCATAGCCAGTAGCAGTCATTTGAAAGGCTCAACACAAATGCAACACACAACCACTTCTTCTCATCTGCATATCGTGAGTTTAGAATGATAAGGTTCTATCTCCGTTTAGAATGAGAAGGTTCTATCTCCGTTTAGAATGAGAAGGTTCTATCTCCGTTTAGAATGATAAGGTTCTATCTCCGTTTAGAATGATACGGTTCTATCTCCGTTTAGAATGATAAGGTTCTCCGTTTAGAATGATAAGGTTCTATCTCCGTTTAGAATGATAAGGTTCTATCTCCGTTTAGAATGATAAGGTTCTATCTCCGTTTAGGGCAGTTCAGAGATATTGAGCGTCAACGTTTTTACATTCCATTATGTTTTGTGAGATGGAACCTTTGTATTTAATTACTAACTCAAAAATGTCAACATTTTTAAAATAACACCACACAGGCATTAATAAACACCTAATGGATCAGATTATGTAAAAAAACTCAATTTTGACCAAAATGGAGATAGAACCTTATAATTCTAACGTCACGATATGACACAAATTAAATGTTTTAAACAGGACAGGTGGGCCAAGAACTGTGGCTATAAAGCTATACAAACACAAAACGTGAGCGGATTATTGGATGTCTCCCTGAAGGGTCAGAATGCCCTGTAGTTACGCTTGAACAGCGGCGTAAACAACGCGATTTAGCATTAAACCCTATTCATCCATGTCAGTCCATCATTGTCTGTCCTAAATGGCTTCAAAGCCTTATTCAGGGTATATACAGGAATCGTGAGGTTATTTTCAATACCTTTCTAAGACTTTTTAAAGACCTTGTCAATATTTTTCCAGACCTCACCGCCACTTCGAGCTGTAGCCTAAGTCATCTTTGTTTTTTAATAAAACTAATAAATTCACGAACTTTTACTAAAGGTTTTTAGGACTCAAACTCTTTGGACAGAGTCTAGTTCAGAAAAATACCTACAAAATTCAAGACCTCATAAAATCGTGATAAGACTTTTTAATACGTATTAAGGGTCTTGATTTTCCCAAAATTGATTTATCAACTTTTAATACTTTTCAAGACACCGCGGAAACCCTGTTATTATTACAATAAACCTCACATCCCAACCGAACATCTAACATGGGAACAACGATGGGCCCGTGACTGATCAGCACACTGAATTGCGAACGAGTTCAAAATTGGTCTAAGTTAAGTTTCCTCTGATAACCTTACCGTGAGCGTTAGAAGCAAAAGGCCAGTGGAAACCCGATTCATGACCGGGAGAGCGTTCCAATATCCAATAATACACCTGAACGATGATCCAACCTGTGGCTTTATGACAACAGACACCACGAGTGAAGGAGTGTTCCGACTGCTGAATGAGTTTGTTGTAACAGAAGGAGGAGGTGGTGCCTGTTCTAAACAGTGTCTCATGCAGCCACTCATCCACACCCTCACCTGGGGTACAAGAGAAAGTGTGTGTGTGTGTGTGTGTGTGTGTGTGTGTGTGTGTGTGTGTGTGTGTGTGTGTGTGTGTGTGTGTGTATGTGTGTGTGTGTGTGTGTGTGTGTGTGTGTGTGTGTGTGTGTGTGTGTGTGTGTGTGTGTGTGTGTGCTGCATCACTCTGGTAAAGGTTGTAGCCTACTGTTGAAATGCATTGTCTGTTTCAACAAGTTATATCATGAAATGATACCGGTCCATGCAAGGCCTTGGATTATCTTCTTATATTGGTCATGTTTTCAGAGACTATGTGTTCCGGATGATGTATGTGAGCTTGCTGGTTGAAGTGTCACACGTACACACTAAGGTAGTTAGTAATAATAAATAATAATAATACATTTTATTTATGGCTATACCTATTTATAAGGTTCCTCAAGGACACCTTACGAGACAGTTTAAAACCACATCAAAGATCAAAACCAAGTAAGCCATTGTGAAAAGGTGTACTGTCACTGTAGTGACAGTAAATCATGCTGGAGTTATGAGTACACTGTTCTGCGCTGTTGGTGGAGATGGGAGATGATAAGAGCACTGTTTCCTTCTCCTCGGGCGAACTGTCTGGTGCACAGAGGCATTGATAAACCAGACTGAACAGCTACATGTCACCGCATACACACTACAGCTCCTGGGCATACAGTTGAAGCCGGAGGTTTACAAACACCATAGCCAAATACATTTAAACTCAGTTTTTCACAATTTCTGAGATAAAATCCTAGTAAACATTCCCTGTCTTAGGTCAGTTTGGATCACTACTTTATTTTAAGAATGTGAAATGTCTGAATAATAGTAGAGAGAATTGTTTATTTCATCATATTCCCAGTGGGTCAGAAGTTTACATACACTTTGCCTTTAAATTATTTAACTTGGGTCAAACATTTCGGGTAGCCTTCCACAAGCTTCCCACAATAAGTTGGGTTTGGCCCATTCCTCCTGACAGAACTCGTGTAACTGAGGCAGGTTTGTACGCCTCCTTGCTCGCACACACTTTTTTTAGTTCTACCCACACATTTTCTATAGGATTGAGGTCAGGGTTTTGTGATGGCCACTTTGACTTAGTTGTCCATAAGCCATTTTTTGCCACAACTTTAAAAGTATTCTTGGGGTCATTTTCCATTTAGAAGACCCATTTGCGACCAAGCTTTAACTCCCTGGCTGATGTCTTGAAATGTTGCTTCATTATATCCACATACTTTTCTTTTCTCATGATGCCATCTAATTTGTGAAGTGTACCAGTGTCTCCTGCAGCAAAACACCCCCACAACATGATGCTGCCACCCCCGTGCTTCACGGTTGGGATGGTGTTCATTGGCTTGCAAGCCTCTCCCTTTGTCCTCCAAACATCACAATGGTCATTATGGCCAAACAGTTACATTTTTGGTTCATCAGACCATGTGCAGTTGGAAACAGTAGTCTTTTTTATGGTGGTTTTGTAGCAGTGGCTTCTTCCTTGCTGAGCGGCCTTTCAGGTTATGTCGATATAGGACTTGTTTTTACTGTGGATAGACTCTTTGTACCTGTTTCCTCCAGCATCTTCACATGGTCCTTTGCTGCTGCTCTGGGATTGTTTTGCACTTCTTGCCCCAAAGTATGTTCATCTCTAGGAGACGGAACGTGTCTGACAGCTATGTGGTCCCATGGTGTTTACTTGCGTACTATTGTTTGGACAGATAAACATGGTACCTTGAGGTGTTTGGAAATTGCTCCATTGGA
>NC_137677.1:15028202-15040702 GCF_963989245.1 Nansenia antarctica | reverse complement strand
ATATAGAGAGCTCTGTGGACATTTACACTTCTGACATGGCGCTCTACTTGTAATATATCACAACCAACCTATGCCCTATCTTTACTTTATCAAAATATTGTAAACATGTATTTTGTTTGTCTTGCCCTCTGTCTTGCCCTCTGTGTGTTTTTTGTTTGTTTGTTTATCTGTTGCTTTCTTTTAGTTTTAGTTTTTTGTTGTTTGTTCTGTTTGGTTTTGTTTTGTTTGTTGCTGTTTTGTTTTGTTGCTGGTTTTGTTTTATTTGGTTTTTTCTGTGTTTTTTTGTTTGTTTTGCCCAGATTGTGATGTGGGTATTAATGTGTGTCTGTCTTTCCTGTTGGATGTTTTATTGTCCTAATCTCAAGAAAAATAATACAAATATTTGAGAAAAAAACAAAGTGGGACTGGTTTTTGCGTGGGTGGAGTCCTGAGACGGGACAGGAGAGGAGGCGGGACAGTCCCGGGAAACCTTTAGGAGGTAAACGGCCAACCCCCTGGAGGCTCGGACTCTGTACCCTGTGTAGGTCTCTCTCAACGGTCTCATCTGACACACCCTGGAAATGAATGTGGGAGCGAAATAATCTCAAAGGCTTCAGAGCCGAAACCTGGAGGACTTCGCCCTCGCTTGCCAAGTAGGCCGACGGTGATTCAGGCAGGGCGGTGATCCGTTGTGCTCATATTCTATTAATCCATCCAGCGCCATGGCCCCGGGCGTCTTATTCTGCGCCAGCCTGCTAGTAGTGGTGAGTAATACAGGGTTAATTGTGTGTTTAACCCTAAACCTGCGAAGAATGCATTTCGTGACGTTAGAATTATAAGGTTCTATCTCCATTTTTGGTCAAAATTGAGATTTTTTTTACATAATCTGATCCATTAGGTGTTTATTAATGCCGGTGTGGTGTTATTTTTTTAAAAATGTTGACATTTTTGAGTTAGTAATTCATAAAATACAAAGGTTCCATCTCACTAAATATAATGGAATGTAAACACTTTGACGCTCAATATCTCTGAACTGCCCTAAACGGAGATAGAACCTTATCATTCTAAACTCGCGATTTGACAAGAATGCATATGCAATTATGGCATGAGCATACCGTTATATCAGTAGGTAATAGACGACCGATGCGTTAGTGTGTACCAACTTTATGTATGGTCATTGAATCCGAAGAAAGTCCGTCTGTGCTGTAATAATGACTAGTTAAGAGGGAGTAGGTTAGGGAGTAGGGAGTTCTCCATGTCCGCTATGCTGGGGTAGAAGTTTCGACAGGAGAGGAGAATGTAACACACAGGGCAAGCTGTGAAGTTGTTATTCTGAACCCAGTGTGGCTGTCACTCTCTCATGTCTGTTTGACCCACAACCATAGGTCCAAACTATCATTTGATCGTTTGCCTGGCTGAGGGTCCTGGTGTTGTTTTTTTTAAACGAATGCGTGAAACTGTCACTGTCACTGTCGCTGCAAATGGAGTTAATAAGCAGCCCCGCCACTACCAGTTGGAAGAGATAAGAGCTCTATCCAACGGCTCTGTAGCCTACTGTCGCTGTGGCAACCTGTGCAATATTTTGAAATACTGAAAGGCAATCAACACATCATTTATCACAATGAATGTGGCCATTGTTTTTTTGGGGAAGAATCATATAAATGCCTCATGGACTTTGTGCAACTGTCTTACCCCATCAACAATCCAATATTAATTTATCTGTAACTGCATGGTTTTCAAATAATAATAATAATAATAATAATAATAATAATAATAATAATAATAATAATATGTTTTGATAGCTTCAACATGCAGTAGCATATGTATATCAAGTTGATATCGTTTACAGTTCCGTCTTTGAATTTGGGGGAACAGTAGATTTATCTTACTTCCCCATTAACTTTATAGTAAAGTCTTAAGGACTGTAGCTTGCTCCTTCATTTTGTAAGTCTTTAAGGCCATTACTCTAGGCATCATACTGTTGACATCATGTCAAACAAACAAAATTACCTATAGCTCCACACTGTCAAAGTGATGGTTAAAGTCATTCACTGTTACATCCATCATCAGAATGTTATTGGAAAACTTGACTGTCCATCAGGATGAGTGTCTTACTGATAAACTAAAGACAGCTTTAGACTATAATAAACTAGCATCAGCCTGGGTCAACATAATGTATCATCGTTATCATGTTATGCCACTACTCTTTATTAACATGATGAATGCATCTCTGCAAATACTCTATCTTTGCATGCTTTGTGAGGCAAATGTTACAGTATATGCACATAAACCCATTGCAGAAGTGTATGCAGTGAGGGAGAAATTACTCATGAAGGAGATTAGTGAGAAAAGCCACATTGTCGATCTGAAGAGGAGAGACAGAATAACACTTAGGAGTTAACCCACTTGTCTTTTTTGTTTCCCAGCTCCTGTTTCAGTCTGTTGAGTCATGTGTTCCACATTCAATCCAGGCCCAGGTACCTGTGGTGGTCGAACCACACTATGTCATCACTAAAGGTACGACAACACCTGGCAACACATGTTGGAATAACTCTTTCATTCGTCACTAACTAGCTTTCTGTCCTGTCAGTCTGTCGGCCTGTAGTACTGGAGCGTTTTGGTTACTGGCTAGTTTTAGAGTCGGTTTTGTCTATCTGTTGGTACTCTAGGAGTGTGTTATGTCTGCCTGTAGTGACAGTCTGTGTGTGCGATTGTGTGTGTGTGTGTGTGTGTGTGTGTGTGTGTGTTTGTGTTGGCCAGTGCCTTTAGATCGCTGTCATATGGAGGGACTGCAGCTGATCTCCAGTGACCCTAACTTCCTGGTGCTGACTGACGGGAGCATCGTTACGGTCCATGTTACCACGGTGAAGGAGGAGGGGAAGTTGTTTTGGGTGTGGGTGAAGGACCGGGGGGGGCACAGCTGGACAATGGACATACGTCTTTCCCCAGAGCCAGAGCCATTGCAGGTGAGCAGTACCTGGTACCTGGTAGAGAGAGAGAGAGAATACTGTTGCAACATAAACAGAGTCATAATCACAAGGTATACCCAATACTCTCCAAAATGGAGAATGGGGAATATTGAGGTCACGTTTATGATATGAGACTGCTTGTATTTTGCCCTTAACTGTGACATTGTCCTTAGCAGCATGTTCAAGTGCCTGAGAGGTTGCCCTTCAAGGTGCCTGCACAGAAAGTCCCAGGAGCAGGGGTCCTCAGGCGCTCTAAACGGAGATGGAGCCCACCGCCGTTCAACATCATAGAAAATGACCTTCCTCCTTTCCCCAAAGATGTAGAGCTGGTGAGGCCATGAACATTCATCATTAACACGCTTCTCGCATCCTTTCCTATCCCCTCGCTACATCCTTTCTCACCCCTCTCATGTCCCTCTCTTCCCCCTCCTTCCTCTGAATCACCTTTCTACCAATCTCTCCCTTTTTCTCCCAGTCCTCCATTTTCTCTTCGTCTGTTAAAGGACTATGCTGCTGTTGTTCTAGCCTGTTTATTTTGCTTATGTCAATATATGCTGTATGTTAAAGTCTCAAAACAACTAACCCTAACCCTTTATAGGTGGGGTCCGACTCTTCTGTCAATTTCACAGTGTATTATGTGGTCACTGGTCCAGGGGTGACCCTACCTCCAGAGAATCTGTTCTCGGTAGACAGCAGAGGCATGGTGCGGGTACACTACGCCATCGACAGAGAACAGTACCCCCAAATTGTGGTAAGTGTGACCAAGGCCATCAAGTAGCTTATTAAGTTAGCAGGTAGATAATCATCCTGTTTATCCTTTTGCTCACACTGTGTGTGTGTGTGTGTGTGTGTGTGTGTGTGTGTGTGTGTGTGTGTGTGTATGTGTAGTTCGTAGTCCAGGTTTTTGACAGGAAGACGAAGAAGGAGACGGATCGGCCTCTGGACATCACTGTGTTGGTGGAGGATGTTAACGACAACACCCCTACGTTCTCAGGACCACTACAGTTCTCTGTGGCAGAGCAGTGTAGTCCTGGTGAGAGCTCTTGGTTCTTGAAACCTCATACTGTTACTGTGTGTGTGTGTGTGTGTGTGTGTGTGTGTGTGTGTTTGTGTTTTTGTTTGTTTGTGTACTGTGAGAGAGAGAGTCTGTTTTATAAACTGGTATAATAATAATAATAATGTTTTTTATTTATAAAGCACATTTTTCGTACAGAGATTGCAGCTCAAAGATAAATCAATAAAAACAAAAAAGGCACTAAAGCGCTTTGAGTTGCATTTCATGGACGAAAGGCGCTATATAAATAAAGCTTTACTTACTTACTTACTAAAGGTGAGAGACAGTGAAGGTGAGAGAAATAAGAGGCACGGTAACTGAAGGCCAGTTTGAATAAGTGTTTCTTAAAGTTTCTTAAAGATATTATGGGTTTCTGCCTCTGATGTTACCTAGTAGGGCGTGCCAAAGCCTCGGGGCAGAGAAGCTAAACGCCGCCTCACCAGAGAGAAAGCTATTGCAGTAGTCAAGGAGACTGGTGATGAAAGCATGCATATGTGTTTCTGCGTCCGCTTCTCGCAGGAGAGGTCTGACTGTTGCAATGTTTCTTAAATGAAAGAAAAACAACTTTAGTAAAATTTCTTATATGGGACTCAAAAGTAACTTGTTATCTATAATACCACATAGGTTCTTGGCTTCCTGATTACTGCACAGATATGCTGTATGTATGTGTGTATTATGTGTGTGTAAATGTGTGTTTGTGACTTAATCTCTCTCACTCTCTCTCATGCTCTCTAGGTACTGTGGTGGGGGTTGTGAGTGCCTCTGATCTAGACGAGGCTGGCACTGTCCACACTAAGATCCGATACTCCTTGCTGACAGGCTCTCAGCTGTTCTCCATCCACCCCCACAGTGGGCTGATCACAGCCAAGACCAGCACCTTGGACAGAGAGGTGGGCTTCCCCAGTCACCCCCCTCAAATAAAACACCCCCTCTTGATCACCCAAACAGAAAGATAGTTAGACTGGGATATCCACATATGATAGGAGTGGTTGGTTCATTGGCAGTCATTGTTGTTCTTACTGGGTGGTATAGCAGCCAAATAGAGCAGACCTAAGTTGTTTTAGATGATGATCCTTCATTTCGGTTCATTTTGGTGTGTTTTTCAGGTACAAGTCATATACACTGTTACTGTGGAGGCCAGGGATATGGACGGTGCTAAGAATGGCCTCTTCAGCACAGCCACAGCTACCATAACGCTGACGGACATCAATGACAACCCGCCGACTTTCAGAGAGACCACCGTAGGTCATCTCCTATTTTTTCACGGATATGATGATGAGTCACACAACCCATGAAAACCAGTCGCTGAAGAAAGATGTCACACTTCACATTTGACCTGTTTAAGTTCAAGTTTCAAGTTTATTGTTACATCCCATTATACAAGTATAAGAGAGTAAAATTCTTAGGCTTCAGTTCCTCAACATTGCAGCAACAAGGGTTAGGGTAATAATAATAATATCAATAGGCAAGATAAATAAAGTGGAAATATTTATACGGGACAAGTGAGACAATTTGGGCAAGTGACAATAGTTGTAAGGGACAAATAAGACAAGAGAAAAATGAGCAACACAAAAAAGACAAAAATGGAAATAGCATTGTATTGCACTCAGTGGCGGTGGGTGTGAGAGGTAGTATTGAGTAAAGTGACTGTGTGCTTAAGGTTAGGTAAACTATGGTTTTCATGGCGAGTGCTGCTAATGTTGGCGACAGAGAAGAACTCGAAATGCCTCCCTCGTCATTTAAATCCCATGTATGGGAGCACTTTGGCTTCTCTGTCATTTATAACAATGACGGACAGTGTCATTGGAAGTGTGGTCGATAAAAAAGTTACGGTGTTTAAGCGTTGTGCAACGAGAAATGGCCACACATTTGCCGCGACCCTGGTGTGTTGACGGGAGGCACGAAAAAGGCAGCTTGATAACTTCTGATAATGTATCCAATTTTTTCATACCATGTTTAAAGTAAGGTTTCACTTTATTATTTAGTTAAAAGTGGCATAAAACATGTTTATTTGTCTGCTTTAAAGAGCCCAGTGATTCACTGCTGCAACCAGGTGCCTCCTCCCTCTCTCCTACTGCATCATTTAAGTTGAATGTGTGTTTCTGTTTAATATGTATATATGTATATACCAGTTTTGACATCTTGAATGTTGTTGGGTTTTACACAGTAAAAGTGGTGTTTTTACAGAATTCGAGGAAAAAGCTTTTTATTTTTATTTTTATGTTTTGTGTTGATCCGAAAAATGATCCGATCCGTGACTCAAAAACGTTGACACGATCCGATCCGTGAGTTAGGTGATCCGTTACACCCCTAGTGGGGTGTGCTTGGGGATATGTGACATGCAAATGTTTTTTGCATATTCCGAATGTTGAAGTTTTGAAGAGCCCACTTAATATAACAAACAACAGTTTTAGGATCACTAAATACTTATCACCAGTTAAAAGGAGCAAATGTGTATTAAACTGTGCCTTACTGTTGAAGTCAGAAGTTTACATACACCTAGGTTAAAGTCATTAAAACACATTTTTTAACCACTCCACAGATTTGATGTTAACAAACTATGGTTTTGGTAAGTCGGTTAGGACTTAAGTAATTTTTCCAACAATTGTTTACAGACAGATTATTTCACTTTCAATTCCTTTATATCACTATTCCAATGAGTCAGAAGTTTACATACACTGAGGGTTTGTTCTCACTAGAACATTTGCTTCACTTGGAATCGGAGTTTAGGATAAATTCGCTTTGCTCTACGTCGTTTGGAGCTGTGAGAACGCACATTCGAAGTCACTCCCGGAGCAAACAACCGACGGATGCTCCGCTTGAAAAGGGTGGTTTCGCTTCGGTTAAAAACGACGCATCGAGGCTGTCCATAGTAAAACAACAGCGCATGCGTGTTGATTTGGATAAGAGCGGGACGAACGAGCAATTTTCAAACCAATCAACTACCACGTCTGTTGCTTCGATTGCGTATGTTACTTTGTTTACATAAAGGGCTGTGAGAACGAAAATCAGAGAAATATTTTATGCAACAATGTTGCAATCTCATCCACTTGCTCCTGGTCATGATTCAGACTTTCATGTGAGAACATGACCTAAGTTGACTGTGCCTTTAAACAGCTAGGATAATTCCAGAAAATGATGTCATGGCTTTAGTAGCTTCTGAAATGCTAATTGACATAATTTGAGTCAATTGGATGTGTACCTGTGGATGTATTTTTAGGCCTACCTTCAAACTCAGTGCCTCTTTGCTTGACATCATGGGAAAATCTAAAGGAATCAGCCAAAACCTCCGGTTCTTCCTGTATGTAAACTTCCTACTTCAACTATATGTAAATAACAATTTTAACGACCAAAGCATTCACGAGGGTATGGAAATACAGTATCATGACTTGGAATGAAACCAACCCTGCTGACGAAGCTCAGTGTTAAAACAGCTACACAGTCACATTGTTTAAAGAGACATTCTCATTTATTAACCATAGAATCATTTCTGACCCCTGCCACACCTTTCAGCATGTCTCTAAACAAAGCATTTATAACGCTGGTATTATATATCTGGTATTAATGGGGTGTTTAGGGAATTTACTGAATTTGCACCACTTCAGGGTGTGTGTGTGTATATATGAGGGACTCCTCAGGTGACTGTTGTTTCTGTCTGACAGTACAAGGCCAAAATTGAGGAGAACAAAGCAGACGTGCTGGTTCTGCGGATCCCTGTGGAGGATAAGGATGAAGAGAACACTGCCAACTGGAACGCCAAGTTTGAGATCACAGAGGGTAATGAGAATGACAATTTCAGGATTGACACCGACCCTGAAACCAACGAGGGCCTGTTGTATGTAATCAAGGTGAGACCGAGATAACACAAACACAAGACGCACACACACACTGACACACAATCTCTCGCACACACACACACACTCTCTCACACACACACACACACACACACACACACACACACACACACACACACACACACACTCTGCTACAGAGAAAACCACCAGAATGTGATTATGACACTGGCAGAGATACTGACACAGATTAATGGATGATAATGTCTGCATAACTCATGACTATAATTGTGAGGCAGCTCTCTGGAGGACTGGGTGTGGTATCTGCCTTGGCAGGCTTCTGACTGAGTGTGCATGCTTTGTGTGAGTGTGTGTGAGTGTGTGTGTGGTGCATGAGTGATAAGAAGTGGGTGTCGTTATTATTATTATTAGCTGCTCACAGCATCTCTCTGCTTCTCTCTAACAGAGGTTAGGCTGGTGTTAAATGTGTCAGAGGATGGTGACCTGCATTTTAACAAGTTCATTTGGCACAGACAGACAGTGGAGACTGGCGTCTGGGCTAGACTGACTGAATCTGAAGGCTAGAGGTTTTTTCAGGGTATCCGCGGTGTCTAGTATTAAAAGTTGATAAATCAATTTTGGGAAAATCAAGACCCTTAATAAGTATTAAAAAGTCTTATCACGATTTTATGAGGTCTTGAATTTTGTAGGTATTTTTCTGAATTAGACTCAAGAGTTTGAGTCCTAAAAACTTTTAGTAAAAGTTCGTGAATGTATTAGTTTTATTTAAAAAACAAAGATGAATCGGAAATCCTGTTGTATGATAGTGGTCTAGTCTACTGCAAACTAAAACTGTTAAGTTTTTTTTCTTCCCCCGGCCATAAGGCCCTTACCTCCACCCCCCCCAGAATGGGGGACCATAGTACTTTTATTTATTTATTTTGATATATTTAAGATGAAGGGTGGGGAGAGGGGGGGGAGACCAGGGTCGGGATGGAAGTGGGAGGGATGGGGGGGGTGTGGTGGGGGGAAGGAGGGAAGGGGGTTCAAGGGGAGAGTGGGGGTGGGGGGTTAATGGGGAGGTCAGTGTGGGAGGGAAAGGGGAGGATGGAAAGGGGGACTACACTTATACAAGACAAACAATCAACCAACAGACTGACAAACAAGACAACGAGAAGGACAGGGAAACAACCACAACAGTAAGCAAGAACGAAACTAGAGTAGGAGGACAACAGTGGATAAAACAATACATAAGGATAATAATAATAATAATAATAACTACCTTAAACACCACCAGATAATCAATAACATAATCAACAACAAACAACACTTTTTTTTTTACAAATGTAGGTCCCCGACATAGCACTCCGACCGAGGTCAAGCGAACATATCAAGGACCTCTCCAATAGAGACTGCGCCCCACCCACACAAATGCTGTTCCATATTTCCATTCTTTTCAGCAATGTATGTTTCTATAATAAAGTTGTGCTTAAGGAGTTCTTTAAATCTACTTATATTTAGGGATTCTTTTTTTGTGTTTTGAATATAAATATTTTACCTAATAAAATGGTTTTATTATTTATCATTTTATTTTCCTCGTCAAGATCACCAATTAAAACCTTCACAAGGTCCAACTTAAGAGTTTTATTTTTATTGGAATAAAGCTTTTGTACTTGTGTCCAAAATAAGGCTACACAAGGACAATACCAAAATAGATGGGGGGAGGATTCAATTTCCTCGTCAGAGAACCTACATAGGTTAGTTTCTTCTAGGCCCCAGATATGTAACATTTTTTTTGTTGCTAAATAATTATAAATTAACTTGAATTGAAAGTATCTTATGTGGGAATCGACAGTTGTTTTATAAATGAGATTGAAAACTTGGTACCATGGGAGTGGACAATCAAACAGGTTCTCCCATTTATTGTGTAATCAATATGGGATGGCCACTAAATCTTTTGAGGTTGTGTAAAAATTATAGATTGGTTTATTTATTTTAATCCCTTTTAGCCATTTCCAATTTTTTATGTGTGGGTGGCAGACAATTATATTTCGGGTGTCATTATTGATTATTTTCCTCCATTTGGGGGGAGGGCTGCAGTCAACTGATTATAGTCTTGGATGGGGCAAATGCTACCATATGTCTTAGCAAATTGCTTATGGGTCATAATCCTTCCATCTTCATCTAATAAGTCTTTTATAAATACAATATTTTTTTCAAAGATGTGTTTCCAGTAAAATGGTTTTCTCTGAATTAGAATATTGGAATTGAACCATATTATTTGCAGAAGAATATCATCTCGGCCCTCAGGTGGATAGAATTGGAACCATAGCCAGTTCTTCAAGGCATCCTTCAGGAAGCTGGAGATTCCCGTAATTTTATTATCAATTAGGGCAAACATAGATGGATGGATCTGTAGAAAGGGAAATAATCTCTTTTTGAAAAGGGGATGAGCACTTTGTAATAATCTACTTGAGAACCACTTTGTATTTTCATATATTTTTGGAATAATATTAGCTTTTAAAGAATAGTTTAGGGCTTCTATATTCAGTAATTTCAGTCCACCGTTTTCATAACTATTATATACATATTTTATTTTTATTTTATCTGGCTTATTATTCCAAATGAATTTGAAGGTTTTTTGTTCATACCATTTGAAAAGATGCTCTGAAGGAGTGGGTAATGCCATAAATAAGTATGTAAACTGTGAGACAACCAGAGAGTTAATTAGTGCAATTTTGCCATAGACTGTTAACATTTTACCCCTCCAAGGCTCCCCAAAATATCTACTGGACCATCTGTCCATTTAATTGGTAAGTCACATTGTAAGGAGACAGCTGTTCCTTTCAGTGCCCCAATCCTGAGAATAGTGCATTTGTCATAGTTGGGTCTTAAACCAGAAAACACAGAAAAAAGGTTTAAATCACTCGTGAGTGCTTGTAAGGACGACACAGAGGGGCTCAGTAAAAAGTTGGAATCATCTGCATACAATGAGACCTTTTCCTCCATACCATTAATTTCCAGCCCTTTTGACACAGTCTTTAAAAAGTCTTAGAAAGGTATTGAAATTAACCTCAAGATTCCTGTATATACCCTGTTTTTCTTTCCTTGTCCTCAACTTTCCCACTTCTTTCTCCCCCCCCCCCTCTAGCCCCTGGATTATGAGAGGGGCAAGGTGGTGAAGTTGATGGTGTCTGCCCAGAACGAGGCTCCTCTGGCGGGCGCGGCGGGAGCCTGGCTCTCCATCCCCGTGGAGCTGAGTGTCGGGGACGTGGACGAGGGGCCAGAGTTCACCTCACCCAACCTGGTCCTCCGGGTCAAAGAGAACCTGCCCAACGGAACCCTCATAGGCACATACACCGCCCTGGACCCCGAGACCAAGAGCAGTGTGGGGATCAAGTACGGCCCAGTGTCCTTACACACATCGTGTCGTTTGGTCAAAATTGAGTTTTTTACATAATCTGATCCATTAGGTGTTTATTAATGCCTGTGTGGTGTTATTTTTAAAATGTTGACATTTTTTAGTTAGTAATTAATAAAAGACAAAGGTTCCATCTCACAAAACATAATTGAATGTAAAAACTTTGACGCTCAATATCTCCGAACTCCCCTAAACGGAGATAGAACCTTATAATTCTAAGCTCACGACATACTGTCGACACCAGTAGAGTTCAGCAAGGGAGTGAAGTAGGGATCTAGCCTAAAGCTGACTGCGTTGAGCTGGCTACCGAGAGTCAATCTAGTGGTAATATGGGAAAGGAGTGAAATATGCTTACCAGAGTTTCATCGAATTTTGGGACATTCTTTTCTCAGGACCGTATGTCTAGAAAACCTATTCCGAAACCAATTCCCCCCCTGTGCTTTCTGTGTGTAGATATTATACAGTCACTGATCCTGGCTCCTGGATCGATGTGGATGAGACTACCGGAGAGCTGAAGGTGGCCAACTCCATCGACCTGGAGTCTCCGCTTGTATCCGACGGAATGTACCACATCACCGTCAAAGCTGTGGACCAGAGTGAGTGGGGGTTCTCACTCACTTACAGTAAATACACCTGGCTAGGCACCTGCCCTGGAGACCGTGCACCATGTAGCTGGACTGAGAGTATACATAATTTAGCTTGGTTGCTCTCCTCATAGTGCTTATCGCTCACCCTTCTCACCCTTGTGATCATCTTGTTTTTTTGGAGAACTGATAACATCGGTGTTCTCTAAGATGGGGTGTGGTCTGTTATCAGCTTCAGTATAATCAGTGTGTGTGGCGGTTAATCTCGTTGGTTCAGTATTGTGTACTGTTTGTCTGCTAGGGCCATGCTAGAGCCTGTCCCCTAAACACTGCCATAGCCGACATCTCTTCCATCTCATATCTCTTATTCTTGCTAAAGAGACATAATGACAAAAGAATGTGGAAGAGAGAAGATATTCCAGTTCTTTATTGTTCCTCAAATGAGAACTGTCTAGACCTCTAATGGAGATCTACTTAGCTTAAAACCCTGTAACCACTACAGGATGTCAGGGGATGTCATTCTTCTCAGTTGATTAGTCTCGACAACCCAACTCCTCTGGGAACCGCCTCTCCGATTGACCTCACTGACTTCTCCTCTCTGTCTCCTAGGTGATAAGTCGGGCGTCGGCACGGTAACGCTGCTGATAGAGGACTTAAACGATAACGTCCCGGTGATCCCGACGGGAGACCTGGTGCTGTGTG
>NC_137677.1:14973202-15025702 GCF_963989245.1 Nansenia antarctica | reverse complement strand
CAGTCAGTTGTGCTGATCCTCTGTATCCCTGTGTGTTATTCTCTGTCCTGCAGAAGCTGGGGTATTTTGGCGATGAGTCCCAGGAGCGCTATGCAGACGACATCCTCCAGGCGTACGGGTACGAGGGGGAGGGGTCACTGGCCGGCTCGGTGGGTTGCTGCAGTGACTTGGGCGACCAGGACAATTTGGACTTCTTGGACTCGCTGGGGTCAAAGTTCAAAACACTGGCCGACATCTGCATGGACAACGAGGAGGAGAACTGACTGATGAAATAAGAAACTACTGATAGGGCTTTCACACCGCCATGGAACCGTTCTGGTTCGCATTCGCGAACCAAGTCTGGAACCGGCCGGCGAGTTCAGACAGAAAATAAATTGGTTCGGAGCCTGAAAAGTTGGTTTCGCAGCGGGAACCAGAAAATAGTGGTTCTCAAGCGGGAACCAAAACAGTCACGTCGTCAGTGGGTGTGTCATATTCTAGGCTGCAAAGACCAGCCATTAAACAAAATGTAATCTGATCTAAATCTAATCATTAGTGATAAAAATAAATAAATCCAAAGTTCTCTATCTTCCTCACATGCTCAGCAAACACACACACACACACGCACACGCGTGAACGCACATTTTGTAAGCCATTTCTATTCCAGTAATGGAGCTGCATGGTGCTAGTAAGAGAACACGTGTAGAATGTGTCTTGTTTTGTTTAATAGAAAATAGTGTTTATTTCAGATACTGTAGTAGAAAATATTATCCTCATTTCCTGTGAAGTAGCCGCCATCTAGTTGTGACATTTTTGTTTATCCCGCCCCTTCATCACCCATCGTTGATGACGTGGATGGTTCTGGTTACACTGGTATGAACGTGGGCTGGGTTTGCCAGACGGCACCAAGGTTCAGAGGTTTCAGAATGCGAACGGCAACGGTTCCTTGGCGGTGTGAAAGCCCTATCAGTGAGAGGCAGGAAATACAGTATGAGGAAAAACACTGAGGTCAGATCCATGGAAGAGCAGTCCTAACGGACCTGAGGAGGAGGGAGGAAAGGCATCACCCAAAGACCTACACATTGGCCTGTCTCTCTGTGGAGCTCTGCATTTAGTATACCTAGCTTTGACACCAGGGGGCGTGTGTTGCTACATGTTTTACAGTGATAACAGCACACTGACCTGGCCATAGGGAATGTGGGTAGAACATGGCTGCTCTTATCATCCCTAATTATACGGTATGTGTTTGTGTGTAAGAGATGATGTCAGAAGAGTTGTTCTTGATAAGCACGTACTCTTCACCTGGGATTGGCTCTGTGGAGGATAACACGATGCCTCATAAATTATGCTAATCGCTGCTGTTTGTCAAGCACTCACAATCGTATATTTTTTCCGATAAGAAGAAAAAAGAAGGAAACACAAAAAAGATTGTTTTGTACATTTGTGCTAGTAACTTTTAATGCAGAGTATTTTTCTATCGAACTGTATTCGCTTCAGATGCCTGATTCTGACTTGTATGAAACCTAATGGTATTTTTTTGTGATTAAGAAGTGCTTAGTGAAGAGAAAATGGAGAGAATATTTAAACAACGTGATCACTCTCTCTATCCCTCTCTACGTCAGACATGTATGAACGCTAATGAGGCAGTCTAACTACTAATGCCTTCCTGTGGGATTCTAATTGGGATGTTATTGAGATGGGTCTGGTAGATTGCTACAGTATAACAGTAGTAATCTGACATTCATGTAGGAATTCAAGTATTACATGTGATTTGTGATTCTTTTTTATTTTCATTACAAATATTGTCTTTGGTGAATTAAGCGAATTGAAAGTAAACAACAAGATTGATCCTTTTTTGAGGAACTCACACACAAAAATGTGAAATGTTTTGTCGTCAACAATGCTAAAATGGCATCAGAACCATTTTGGCGATGTGAGTTTGTGTTGTCAATTTGTGCTCAGATGTTTTACAATTCAGTTAGCTACAGAAAGGAGATGCAGGTGGCCTGGGGTGGTCCAGTGGTCTAGCACCGTGGTCTACAGTGCACACATATGCCCATGTCGGCATGGGTTTGAATCCGGCCTCTGCCCTGCTGACATGTCCTCTCTCCCTTCTTCTCCTACTTTCCTGCCTGTCTTCACTATCTGTCCAATAAAATGAAACAAAATATGAGTGGGACTGCCCCACTCAGAAAAATAACTTTAAAAAAGAAAGAAAGAAGATGCAGGCAGCAACAGACACATTTTCAAAGTTGAGAGGCAATGTGACTAATTCCCATTGGAGTGAAACTCACTGTCATTCTCTACTCTTAGACTATGTTTAAATATTAATGACCTAAACTAAAAATAAACTGCCATTATGAAAATTCTACCCTTTGGTATATGGTTAGAGTAGAGGGAAGAAGAGATGTACAGCTATGTAATCCCAAAAAAACATAGAGAAACTGAAACTCATATAACATTATAATCACCTGGTGCTGTGAGTCAGCATCAAGCGCTCCCTTTGTCTGATAGGCATAGAATTGTTCTGTTCCCTCCCATTCAGTCTCATTCTGAGCTGTGAGGACAAAGTGAGCAGGCAGAGTGTTCTTTTTTTTTGTGTGTGTGCATGTGCGTGTGTCTCTGTGTGTGTCTCTGTCTCTGTGTCTGTGTCTGTGTGTGTGTGTCTGTGTCTGTGTGTGTGTGTGTGTGTTTATAGAGATAGAGAGAGATTGAGATGTTGACTCAGATGGTAGAATGAGCAGTCTGTACCTGCAGTGAGAGAGTTGTTCATCAGATGCTATCTTATGAGTCAGCCCTTAGTTGGCAGCCATTATCTTGTTATCCACTCATAAACACATTCATTCATACCAGCACTACCACTGTGGCATCTTGTGGTGTCAGAGAGGTATTAAATACGTCTGAACGTAATACCCAAAGCCCCTGGGGAACAAAGTGTTTGGAAGTGGGAGAATACACAGACAAAATGACAAGGAGAGAAATATCTTTATTCATTAAAAAACAGACACTTCTGCATAACCACAGCTATTAAGTTTGGACATAATGTAAGCTCATAAAAGTCTTCCTCATTGGAGGAATCATGAACAAAATGCCTGCAAGGATTATTTCATCCGCTCCCAGAGGGTCCAATTAGGGAAGTGTAAGAGATGCTCAAATACGTCTCTAAATTCACAAGAGCATCCTGGCGAGTTCCTCACTCGGAAATGAAAAGCCTGTAACACTGGGCCCCAAGCGCTCGTTTTGAGTTTGAAGTAGGCAGCAGCGGCCAGGGGCGGCAAACCAGTTCCATCTCCCTCCTCCTGTGGTTGGCAGGACAAAGGGCAAGGCGGATTTGTCAGACTCTCAGCTCTCAGCCAATCACCTGAGGGATGCGCAGGGATGTTGTCTACAGTACATAGACTATGCATAACATACAGGTATAAACATGGGTTGCTGTATGATGCACTCACACTGTGTCGTGAGCTTAGAATGATAAGGTTCTATCTCCGTTTAGGGTAGTTCAGAGATATTGAGCGTCAAAGTTTTTACATTCCATTATGTTTTGTGAGATGGAACCTTTGTATTTTATTAATTACTAACTCCAAAATGTCAACTTTTTAAAAATAACACCACACAGGCATGAATAAACACCTAATTTTGAAAAAAATGGAGATAGAACCTTATAATTCTAAGCTCACGGTGTGACACACACTATCAGTTTGGATGAGGCCTGTGTAGTGGAGTGTTACAGGAGTAGACAATGTTCTGTCGGTGTGGGTCGGGTCAGTCTTGGGTAGGCTTGAGTCAAGGCCGGTGTGTCGACCGTTTGTCTTGGTAGAGTAAGTTGCATTTGAACTAGACACTCCATAACTGACTGCACACTCCATAACCCAAGAGGGAAGTGGCTGCTCCAAAGTCCCAAGGTGTACTTCCTGTCTGAACCAACAAGGCTGGCTTGGCACATGGCAAGTTCTGTTTGCACATTGAGGGACTAACAATGTGGCATACAGTGTTTTGTATATAGTTTACAATCTCTACTGTTAATAAAAAACTGAACAAACAACTCTGGAGCTGGCTGACCCAGAGGCAGCCCTGATATAATACACTGCTCAAAGAAATGAAGGGAACACTTAAAGCACATATCGCGGATCTCGATGAACGAAAGCCAAACCGGTCATGCTGGATGATGTTGCAGGCGACGTAAGGTTTCGCCACGACGTCTCCAGACTCTTTCACGTCTGTCACATGTGCTCAGTGTGAACCTGCTCTCATCTGGGCTCTCATCTGAGAAAGGGGCGCCAATGGCGAACCTGCCAATGATGTTGTTCTCTGGCAAATGCCAATCGAGCTGCATGGCGCTGGGTTAGGAGCACAAGTCCCACTAGACTTGTCGGGCCCTCATGCCACCCTCATCAGTTTGTTTCTGACAGTTAGGTTCAGAAACATGCACACGAGTAGCCTGGAGGACATTGTGTAGGGCTCTGGCAGTGCTCCTCCTGTTCCTCCTCGCACAAAGGAGCAGATACCGGTCCTGCTGCTGGGTTGTTGCCCTTCTAAGGCCCTGTCCAGCTCTCCTCGTGTAATGGCCCATCTCCTGGCATCTCCTCTATGCTCTTGAGACCGTGCTGGGAGACACAGCAAACCTTCTTGTGACGGCACGTATGGATCCTGGAGGAGCTGGACTACCTATGCAACCTGAGTGGGCTACAGGTACTGCCTCATGCTACCAGTCGTGACAAGGACACTAGCAACATGCAAAACTAGAGAAAAATCAGTCAGGGAGGATAAAGAGAGATAAATGGTCTGTGGCCGCCACCTGCAAAACAATTTCATTTTTGGGGTTGTCTTGCTGTTGCCTCTCCTGTCCACCTGTTGTCGCAATAATCACTGTCCTCCTAACCTCCCCCTGCCTGCTGACAATCATTCTGACCTCCCTCTTGCTTCCTTAATACAACAGCACATGTCAAAATCACCATCACCCATACTATCCTGCCACTATTAGGCCAGAAATGATTATAGAAAACTATTATAGAAAATTGCATATACTCTGGGCCATGCAATGGAACGATTTACTGAACCGCCAAGAAATCACAAATGCTCTCTCGATCTAAAATTCTGTCATGATTCACCAATCTGGAAACAATGACTGCGTTTACATGCACACCATATTCAGATTAAGGTCAATATTTGGGTTATTGTAATATTCCGAATAAGGTGTTTAATGCGCTGTAGCAACTGGAATATTCAGTTTACATGTTAATTGGCAAAATAATCTCTAGTCACATGGAATTGCATATTCAGGTACACTGGACATGCGCGTACTGCTAGACCGGGAAAATGGTTCAAATATAATTAAGACAGTACCGTAAAATAATTCATACATTTTAATTCATTCGGTAGTATTGTCAACTCCCGAACAATCTCCTCTCCACTTACATTACGTCTGCATCCAGGATATGGCATGTATGATACGTTATTCATCTGTGTACATGTAGGTTGTATAAAAAGAGCTGATGCATAATACACATTATGATAATTGTTGAAGTGCCTCTTGCTAAGATGTTTCTAAGACGATAAATAATATCACAGCACTGGTTTATCAAGTGTCATGTGGCTTGCTATGCTGTCCCTAACAACAACAAAACCCAGGATTCCCTGCGAATCGAGCATGCGCAGACGTAACTGAATATTCCGAAAAACGGAATATGGCCTTAATCGGGTTCGGTACATGACTCTTGCCCAATCGGAATATTGAGCATATTCCGATTAATACAGGAATATGGTGTGCATGTAAACACAGTCAATGACTGCTAACTTCCTCAACTCTGTGTCATGTTAGATGTTATTATCCAAAACGAACCCCAAGAGTGTCAAAGCTACAGGTTCGGCGAACAGACGTTGGAGGACTCAGGTGAGTGCGTGACTCTCAGGCTTGCGAGACACCCAGGCTGACAAATATCACTTCCACGTTAATACTGCCTTTACACAGTCAAGTTGTGAATGCTAGCCTAGTTGCATTAGCCTATGTTTTCCGGCAGGCAAACCTGTTTACAGGCAGGCTAGGCTGGACTATTCGAGGTTGGGTTGGATGATTCAGTGTGAAGAAGAGGGCTGTGCTGGTCTGGTGGTAGTCTGCCCAGGTCCAGGGTTACTGAGTTGTTATGGGGCGTTGGCTCCTTCATGACCCAGTCAGAATAAGCATCATCTCCACGTTGCTCTCCCTCCTACTGATGTTGAATGTCACACACAGGCTGGATGAATTATCTGCGAAGCTCGAAGAGAGTGGTGGAAGAGGGAGGGGGGGTCGGGGTTTAGCATCCATGTGCAAAACATCCATATGCTGATGAAGTATGCAGTTTAGGGCTATGAGGGGAAAGGGGCGGGGAGAAGGGGGGGGTTCATGGAAGTGGGGGGTTGACACAGTCAGTAGATCAGGGGGCAGGGTGTCGTCAATATGACAGAATGACAGACTGACATGATAGGATTTGGATATTAGTGTGTGGAAGAGTTATAGCCCACCTGCCACGAGCTGCGGGCTGTTAAACGGTTACACAAGGGCCTTAAATCGCTCAGATGAATAGGCCGAGGCAGATGCAGAGTGAGTGTGTGCGTGCGCGTGTTTGCGGTGACTTGGTATTCAGGCGGGTAACTCAGCCTCAGCAGGATGCTATTGTTAACCATAAGTGAGGCGATGTGATTGGTTCGTACATTTAATTGAAGCTCCCCCCACCGTGGCTCCGGTCTTATCTGTGTGAGTCAGAGTCAGAGCTCTCTCCACAGGCGCTGCGCCTCTCACGAGACTCCCGGACGAGCCTCACAGACGCCAGAACACAGCGCCTCCTCTGACTGTATGCTAGGCGGGAGATAACCATGCGTCTGCGTGTGCGACGGCGAAGAGATAAGATTGAGTGAAATGCTGGAATTGTATTTTTTTTGCGTAGTCTTAATACAATACAACAATCTTAATTCAATCACCATTATCCCCCCACGGAAGCTCTAAGTAATGAGTTGGATTATGGACTTCAACAGTAGCCAAGCAGCCTGTGTGTGTGTGTGTGTGTGTGTGTGTGTGTGTGTGTGTGTGTGTGTGTGTGTGTGTGTGCATCAGCTAAGCCTCATATACTCAAAAGTGTATGTTCATCAAAAAAGGCTCCACTTAACCATCTTATTTATACATTTGCTGTATGTTTTCACATGTAAATGGGAAAATGTGCCTGTAGGCAGTGTTTAAGTGTGTAGCTTTGTTAAATCAACATGATTTAAAAGCGTTTGTGTACACAATACAATAGTACTCTAATACTCGGCACCACTGCATACACACAACAGAAATCCAACGAGAGCCTGATGCAAACACATGTACTGTACTCAGGGGTTAAAGCAGGATTGAAGGTTAAGGATCACAATTGATTGCATAAGACTAATAATTTTCAACAGAAATAAATTTCAGACCCTTCACTGCTCAGTGGCGTGTAGTACCTCTTCTGAGTGTAACTCCCAGCATCACCACTGGGTGGCACTCTGCACTCTTCTCCATGCTCTATGCTCAGCCACTCTATGCTCAGAGACTGATTGAATTCCATGAGACGGAACTCCTCCAAGAAGAGACAGCTAGAGGGAAGTCACAGAAAGGGAAGGATGTGGATGTGCCAGTCTGCATCCAGGTAGTGCATTTGTCAACTGCTTGCAGACACCACAAACACATATCTAACCACTGATTCTAAACTCTTAGGGCTGGTTTGTTATACCTCTGCAATGAAGACACTGTCAGTGAAGATCCTCCGTAGAACATGATTTCTTATCCAGAAGAAGGAATAATTTCATTCCTAGAAACCAGCTCCAAGGGTATAACTCTCAATTGTAGCTTGCAATGCATAGATCCATGAAATACTTAAGCATGAAACAATGATACAAAATCCCTCAAAGTCCAAGACAGTGAGCCTCCCATAAGAGAATTGTGACATACACACGACACACAACGTCGTTTCAAATCAAATGTTTCAGAAGGCGTCAATTATACGCGAGCCACAGTACTGTCTGATGCGATAGGGTCTAGTTTAGTCTGATAGGGTCTAGTTTAGTCTGATAGGGTCTAGTTTAGTCTGATAGGGTCTAGTTTAGCCTGATAGGGTCTAGTTTAGTCTGATAGGGTCTAGTTTAGCCTGATAGGGTCTAGTTTAGTCTGATAGGGTCTAGTTTAGTCTGATAGGGTCTAGTTTAGTCTGATAGGGTCTAGTCCCATCGTTAGTTGTTGAATGGCATGGGCAAACTTTGAATGTGTAAATCGGTCAAATGTTATGTTCCATCCTTGGTCACAGAGCCGAGTTATTTTCAGGATCTCTTTTATTTTTTTATTTTATTTTTTCTGAGTGGGGTCCCACTCATATTTTTGAGTGGGTTACATGGTCAACGCTTAACCTGTGGTTACATGGTCAACGCTTAACCTGCTACGCCACCTAAGCGCCCCATTTTCAGAATCTCTAACTACATACTGTAGTTATACCCTCCGAGACGGAGTGTAGAGGAGGAGAGTGATGAGGTAGACACATTAGTCACAT
Source organism: Nansenia antarctica (assembly GCF_963989245.1). Classification (NCBI taxonomy): domain Eukaryota; kingdom Metazoa; phylum Chordata; class Actinopteri; order Argentiniformes; family Microstomatidae; genus Nansenia; species Nansenia antarctica. The sequence goes on along the minus strand of NC_137677.1, from coordinate 15,017,189 downwards.
TAAACAGCTTTTATATGACACTAATCTCAAACCTGATTCATGCTTAATTATGCATACTCTTCCATTTATTACCTCACAGGAGGGTGAGATGAATAATAAAACACATGAGGATTAAATCTGCTGCTTGCAGTCAGCAACATCTCTGAACGAAGGAATTGCGAATCTTATCACTGTTGATTGTCCTGTTGCTCCTCCTCTCTTCTCCTCCTCTCCTCAACCCCTCTTCCCCCTCTCCCTTCTATGTAGTTTGCTATGTCCTGGGTTTGTCATCATAGAGAGAGAAGAGAGAGAGAGAGAGAGAGAGAGAGAGAGAGAGAGAGAGAGAGAGAGAGACTTCTGTCGATCTTCAATGCTCTTTATTACAATATAACTAAATCATTCCCCTTACTCTTCCAGAGTATTAGTCTTGCAGAGTAGGCATACTGAATACTTAAACAGAAGTGACATCCAACATTCACAACCCTGGAGAGACTGACAAAGAATGTGCCATTTAATGATTCAACAATAGAAAACATTCCAAAAACCATCATTCAATCATATTTATTCATCAAATTCAGTCAATGGTGTTGTTTATTGTATCTATTCCAGAGAACAAATACAATAAAGAGACGTACAAGCATTATCATTCTTTCTCTCTCTCTTTCTGCTCCAAAGTTATCTTCATAAAATGGGTGGTGTATTTCTTTGTGCGGTGGGCAGGAGTGTCTGTATTCAAATGGAATGCAAAGCCTGCATTTGTCTGCAGTGTTTCAGCGCAGTCCTCTGAGACACTTTACAGAAATACAGGCTGCTTTCTCTGCTTGCTACAGCATTAAACCACAAACACAGGAGGAAGTTTATCATAGTGAGAACATCTTTTTCCAAAGGTATCTGTCGCTCAGGTCTGTCCAGTTCCTGGGCTGTGAGTGGGCCCCCCCCTGGGCCTCCCCCCCTGGGCCTCCCCCCCTGGGCCTCCCCTTGCATAACCAGAGCTGCTCAGATGGATTGTGTTGTAAACAAGTGAACTTAATGAAATCTGTTATTGCAGGAGCTCACTCGCCACCGGGGACACACAGCCCCTAATACAGCAATTAATTCCGCAAATGAGTTATGAGTGAGTTATGCAAGGCAATATTCCCCATTACTGCCGAGCTGATTGCATTATGAATGTGTGATAATAGAGATGCTGCTCCCATGACAGACCCCTGGGCTGGTACGGGCCTGCGTGAGCCTTCACACACCACTAGGGCTTGTTCTCCCTCTCGGCTAGGGACACATTAACTCCTGATCAATACCGTTTCTGGGTAAAGTGACTCACAATTCCAGAGAACAGCAAAGTAAATGTGGGTCGACAGTTACTGGATGTGAGCAGACTATCTTTGTCAATCGCTTGAGGCTTGATTTCGGAGAAGATGCTACACTATTCAGGCATTCCCATCTAGGGGTGGGTGTGTGCTGGTCTGGTCTTTAAGGATCTTATATTGTATGTTCCAGTTTAGTGTTGGCCTGTGTGTTTGTTTGTTTCTGGTGGTTTGTGGTGGAGAAGTTTCTCTAGTTTCTCTCCACCACAAATGGAATTTAGGAGACAGTTGGTTTTGGTTTCTCGATCGGTATCAGGTTGGGTTTTGTCAGTGGAGAGTTGAGGAGACAGAAGAGTTGAAGAGTTCACACTTTTGTGCTTGGGAGGCATCAGTGCCGTGGCTGCCACCCACACACAAGCATCCTGGAACACTCAGTGCCAGTGGATTTGCATGCCGGGTCGTGGGGTCATGCTGCCCACAGCAGAGATGTCAGAGAGATCCGGGGCCATCCGCCTCATCCCGGACAAACACCCGCCGCAACCTCAACAACTATTGCTGAGGGGATGAGTCACTATGGCGACGGAAGTGACAGGGACAGGCAGGCAAAACAAATCTCTTCAACGGAAGATATACTTATAATAAACACTTTAACCATTAGAGAGAGAGACCTCTTTTAAATAAAATCTATTATTATTATTATTATTATTATTATTATTAGGGAGAGAGATAGAGAGAATGAACACTTTCACCTTTTGAGAGAAAGAGAATGAACACTCACCATTACAGAAGGAGAAAAAACCATTTTTTTAGAGAGAGATGGAGAGAATCAACCCTGGTATGATAAAGGTAGCATTAGTATGATATAGGATCACATCCAGGCAAAATGACAAGTAGAACACCTACAGTATAATGGGCATCTAAGAAGATGCAAGATAAGACCCGGAGGAGTTAGGAGACCCAACCATTCTCAGAGGTTGAAGGGAGTTGTGGATTAGTCCAGTCAAACATGGCTCCTGGGTTTCTGACCGGTAGAAGCAGGGTTGAGAGGGTTCCTTGGTGCTGTGGTCTCTGACCAGGTTTGGATTTGAATGAATGAATGAATGAATGAATGAATGAATGAATGAATGAATGAATGAATGAATGAATGAATGAATGAAGGAGGGGTAGTGGTGGTCTAGTGGATAGTGAGTTGGACTTGTGATCGGAAGGTTGTGAGTTCAAATCCCGCCTGAAACCACACCACTACTAGTGTGCCCTTGAGTAAGGCACTTAGCCCTCAGTTACTCCAGGGGGAATGTCCCTGTAATTTGTAATTGTAAATCGCTTTGGATTAAAAGCGTCTGCTAAATGGCAAAATTAATTAAATTATTATATGAATGAATGAATGAATGAATGGTCTTTATTGTCATTGATATAGTACAGGTACCAAACAACGAAATTTGGGAGGGGGGGGGCTCCCCTGGTGCTAGGAAAGAAGAAAAAAAAAAGGAAAAAAAGGGAAAGGAGCTGGTTTACACAAATAAAGGCTATGTACACTATCCACTATGCTATACTGTAAAAATAAAACACTGTGCTGTACTCTATGCTATGCTATACCTATTCTAACCTATTGCTGTACTCTATGCTATGCTATACCTATTCTAACATTTCCTATTCTCTGCAACCTTATGTACCCTAGGGTTGTCATATTGCACATAGTGTTATTGCCCATCTATTTAAAGTGTCGCAGTTTGCAGGCTTGAAATGTACACATTTGTGCCTCAGCACTACACCTGATTTTCAATCCAGCAGCTGCCATCAATCCGTCCAGACTGTCCAGGGCCCAGAACCTAGGTCTTTGCTGTGTTCAGGGCCTGGATGGCCCTGGGGTAGAAGCTGAGCTTCAGTCTGTTTGTCCTTGCGAACATGGTCCTGTACCGCCTGTTCGAGGGCAGCCGAGCAAAGTGTTCGTACCCAGGGTGGGATGGGTCTCTGGAGATCTTGGAGGCCTTCCTGAGGCAGCGTGTGTTGTACAGCTCTTCCAGAGAGGGGAGGGGGGCGCCGGTGATCTTCTGGGCCGTTCTCACGACTCTCTGTAGCGCATTCCTCTCTGCGGCTGTGCAGCTGGAGAACCAGTTGCAGATGCAGTAGGTGAGGATGCTCTCCACTGCGCAGCGGTAGAAGGCCACCAGCATCTCCTGTCCGATGTGGTCTATCCTGAGGACTCTCAGGAAGAAGAGCCGCTGTTGTGCCTTCTTGATGATGGCTGCTGTGTTGTTCTTCCAGGACAGGTCATCCTGTATGTGCACCCCCAGGAATCGGAGGGTTGAGACTCTCTCCACGCTCTCTCCGTCGATGAGCAGGGGCTGGACCTCAGATTTTTTCCTCCTGAAGTGGATTTGTTCTAAGTTAGAAAGCCAGGGTGACGTCTGCCTCTGAGTGTCAATCAAACAAGTCTGAGATGCAGAATGCTTTCACTTTCATCTGTCTCTATCACCAAACACAGAGAAACATAAAAAGGGACCATCCTATGTTATTCTTTTAGTTCTGTCTCATGAGAATCAAACACCAGGACAGTCTTGCTCACTCAACATTGTGGCGTATATCTTCTGTTGACTCTTTCTCCTTTTAGTCTCTCTCTTTATTTTGAGATTCACAGAAAGAGTATATACTATATGAGCCTGAAGCACTTACCACTTAAACTTTTGAACAAACTGTGTGTGTGTGTGTGTATGTGTGTGTGTGTGTGTGTCAGGTGGTTGATACCGTTGCTCACTTCACTCATGCATTACAATGAGCCCATCTTGCGATTTCTACCTCCACCAGTATGTACTGTCACTATGTGTATGCCTTTCCCTCTCCTTCTCTTTCTTTCTACATTCCTTATACAGTACAACAACAACAACAACAACAACAACAACAACTACTATGTACAATGTTCTTCTCACTTTCTCACTCTTTCTGTGCCTCACTATTTCTCTCCCTCTCTTCATACTCACATGGGTCACATGGTAGAAAAAGGGTTAGGGTTAGGGTTAGGGTTAGGGTTAGGGTTATGGTTAGGGTTAGGGTTAGGGTTAGGGTTAGGCCCTACGCGCCAGAACGATTGCAAAGATTAGGGTTAGGGTTAGGGTTAGAATCCGTGATCGTTCTGGCTCGTAGGGCCTAACCCTAACCCTAACCCTAACGAATTACTAAACCGAGGGAACGAATTACTAAACCGAGGGGACAGATTTACTAAATCGAGGGAACGGATTCACACATCAAATATTTTTTTTCTACCATGTGGACCCCAGGGGGGCTCCGTAGCAACACAAACACTGCCTGCCCACAACCTCTTCTCAGTTCAGAAAACTCAATTATTTAAAGGAAGGGGGTTCAGTGGCACCTCTATCCTTACCAAACCCTGGTTAGGTGGTTGATAGTTACTCTGTCTATCAAAACACATCAAATTAAACTAAAGGTTACGAATGTAACAGGATCTGGTGACAAAGTCCCCAAATTGGACATGGTAATTTTGTACAGATTATGAAAGTGCAGATTGTAAGATTTCAAATTATGTGAAAGTAGTTATGGAAGTAATATATGCCATTTAGAGGTTTCTTGGTGGTTTCTTTGTTCTAAGTTAGAAAGCCAGGGTGACGTCTGTCTCTGAGTGTCAATCAAACAGTCTGAGGAAGTAACTATAGTAATAGAAGAAGATAAAAAAGACTGGAACAGAAGAAGAGGATATGCTTATTTGAATGTTGGTACACCTCAAACCAAATACCAGAGAAAATCGCTCTGAATCAAAACAGACGCGTTTGCTACCATCAGGTTGGTAGATAGCAGCTAAGAAAGAACATTGCTATGAACATCTAACTGCATCTTTAGCACATCACGACATGCTGATAGAACATGAAAATGCGAAAAACAAACTACACAGGCCAGTTCATCAAAGATCCGAGACACGACGGGTTGGTTTTAGTACGTTGCAGAGAAAAACTCGGCAACCGCTAGCAACCGACGTTCTAAAACTGCGTAGTTCAAACCAAAGATCCATGATGAGATGCACACAGACACAGATGACCGTTTCCATACCAACAACGCAAGTTGCGTTTACCCAGGTGAGACATTCCAATGCACTAATGGTGATGATAATTAGTTTCAGACTACACACAGAATCATAACACCAATTTCTAAGGCACAGTGAATGTGTGTAGCAGCATCGCAGCCATCTGTTCACAACAAGCGAGAGGAAACACACACAGACATGACCCTTGTATATCAATACAAATCACGTATCACTTTTTACCAGTGGTGTGCCGTCAGGGCCAGCAAGGCCTTCTCTGCTGGCCTAAACATCATCAGAATATACATTTTATTTTAATATATTTTTTCCACAAATATGTATTAATGATTCCCCATAGTCTATTCTCTTCATTTCATAGCTTTCCTCTTGGTTGCGCTGCTTCCAGTCTCCGATTGAGATTTGGAGGGCTGGCCTTTATGTTAGAGCTTTTATCCAATCAAAATGTGTTGCTAGGGGGCTCCAAAATCTGCCTGCCTGCACGTTAAGCGGTGCCGCGGATTCGACCTGTAACTTAACGTTGGAACGAGAAAACCTGTGGCGTTCCTAGTAAACCTACGTAGATGCGAGCAAAAGCAACAACGGCGCCTGCTGGAAGGCTCAATGATGTCAGCACCCAGCACGTCTTTTGATTGGATACGCACTATTGATACGCACTATTGATACGCACTATTGATATTCACTATTGAGATGCGTATATGCCGGTAGATGTGAAACTTTTGAAAGTGCGCAGGGAAACGGAGCATCACAACGAAAGCTTTCGTTGACTGATCGATAATACTGATCGATTGTGTCCTGTTTTTGGGTAAACAATAACTATCATTTAGGGGACACGATGAAAGCACCGAGTCCACAAACAGAGGAAACTACGTTGAGCTTATTTCTTTTCTGGCTGAAAACAACCCAGATTTACATTACCACCTGTCCACAAACAAAGTGTTTACTGGGACGTCAGGCAAAATACAAAACGACCAGATTTTTGCTATTGCTTAAGTGATGGGAGAAGAGATCAAAATGGAGATTAAAAAGGCACCCTTTGTCGCTATTATGGTGGACGAGACGACAGACGTGGGTAATGTAGCGATCTTAAAGATGTTAGTTTAACACTCTTCATTGTAAATGCGGATTTATTGATTAAAAATGCTTCGGAAATATTAATATAACTCTGTTGTACTTGTCTGACTATGTTAAGGTGATGCAACGCCCGGTTATACTGTGTTTCTGTCTAGTTCCTAGAGCCATGGCGTCATAACGATGGTATTAAGAGGTAGAATAATTCAGGTAGGAATGTGTCGGACATCACTGAAGGCCTAGGTGTGAAATGCACCGCCCGCCACTGCTTTTTACCTATCTGACTAGCTTTAATTCCAGATTAATCTTGATGCCAATGATTGGGTGAGCTATTAGCTAGTTAGCTAGCTAACTAAGCCTATTTCCCAAGCATCATCTGGAGGAGTTGGTGAGGCCGTTAATCCAAAAACAAAACACTAACTACGGGGACTGTGTTTCAGCTGGAGAAAATGCTCTGCTCTGCTTCTTGGCAACAGATGACACTGGTCTGTGCTATTTTCTGATTGGCTGAAGAGAAATACCAACGTTCTTGAGAAGCTGGACGTTCTAAAACTGCCCGTGGCGATTTGACAAGCTAAGTCTTCGGAGACACCTGGCGACGACCTGCGATGACCGCCGCGTAGCTGTTGCAGGGTAATTCAGACCGCTGCAACAAGAAGCTGGATGGTCTAAAACCGTCTCGTTGCGGATCTTAGATCATCTGAACTAGCTGGATAGCATCAAATAGGGGGTCTTCAGCAAAAGGTACACAAGAATGTGTCTTCTTCGTCGTATGAGTTGTTGTTTTCCTCTCCACTCCACCAGGCTCGGGGCCGAGGGGCTACCCTTTTACCACCCCGAGACCTGGTTGAGGGGCTCACCCGGGCTATCTTTCTGGACACCCCTCCAGAAGCCACGTCATCGTCTCGTCATCTAATACCGACAGACCATGCATCCCATTGGGTGGGTGGTACACCGGGCAATCCAGGATAACATGGTCTGCGGTTTGGTCCTCACACAAGAATGTGTGTCCGATAGTGAAGGGTCGAACCATGTTGATTGAAAGAGAACCACAGTACTTTAAAAAGCCTTGTGTCTGAGGAAAAGAACACATACAGTACTAGTGCTTTTCAGCCCAAGCACTAGTACTGATTATTGAAAAAGAACAAAGAAGAAACGACTGTTTTAGAGACGACAATGCTCCATTGGAAGCATCCGGAACTCTTCCATTGCCCATATACAGTAACTGCATCTGAATCTGTTCCAATCTCTCTATCTCGAACCAGGCTGGCTCCCAGGGGCCCTGTTGTTGCCCCCTGAACCTGATTACCTTCCTATAATCCCACCATGTCCATAAAAACAGCATTAGAATTAAAGTGAAATATTCTGTAACATAAGTCACCATGAGGAAGTGCCTCCGAATACTAAATAAATTATGCAATTTAATATTCCAGTAAGCAGTCTGAAAGGGAAAAGCATACACATTAAGACAAATGTGACAGCCATCGATTGTTTCAGAATTTATAGAAATCTGAGTAGCTGGCCTGCAGAGAGAGAACCACCATGGAGCCCACACCCTCTACTGGAGCCGCTGAGCAGTTGGACTTGCAGTCAGGCCTTAACAACATCAAATCAGCAATACCATACCACACTGTGTACCATAGCATCCCTAGACAACAGCTATACCAAGACAGGCTAACCAAAGCAGCTATACCATAACACCCCTAGCAAAAAATGCAATATCAACCATACAATACCAACACACAACCCATCAAACGCATAGAGTGGCAGCTGCACGATACCAAGACAGCTGTAGTTACCACCACCCAATACACTATTCTAAATAATGTAGCACAAACTCACCCCCCTCACACTACATACGTACTTCTCTCTCTTCAACACCCTTGGGAAAACTGAGGAAAACTTGAGAGGCACCTCCTGTGAATCTCGACACCAAATGAGCATATGTGGAGGAGTCACATGATCAAACGGCATATCACATATCATGCATCACATCTGCATGTCTAATTGAAATAATAACACCACCAGCGTGCAGTAGGTAGTACATCTGACAACATGCACCACGTGAGTACATACCATAAGAGATTTGAAATAATGTTGACAAATGATCTGAGGGTATTGTCATACATTTAACACTACAGTGGGATAACTGTCACACAGCTCTTTTTCATTTCTCTCTCTTGCTAACTCAGAAGAGACATATTCTAGTTTTTCTACCCTGATTTTATTTTAATTGCAATCTCAGATGGTTGTGTGTCTCCCCCACCCCCGTTCCTGTGAGTAGATCTAAACACACTTCTTCCCTACTAACACTGAAGCAGAAAAGCACAGCCCCTCATCTCAGAGTAATAGAGTCCCAGGAGAACAGCGAGAGATCAATACAGAGAGGAAGAGAGGTCCTTTGAGCTCCAAGATGCCTCTCTGGATATTTACCAATAAAATCTACACAGCACACACATTACATTTTTTAATTTTTAAAATGGAACTTGGCAAGAGATGAGTAATTCAGCCCAGTGGTCATGAGATAATGTACACCATCGATTTCCCATCAACACACAGACATACATACATGCATGCACACACAGTATTTGTATTTTTTTAAATGGCAATTTGCCATTTTAAAACAGCAGCCAATTTACAAATTCACAGTAACAAAGGAAACTATTGGTAAAATTCTCATTTTCCTAAACCTGGCAGAGGCATTTGAAATGTCAGTCGTTGTGAGAGGGAAGAACAGCCAATCTGTGGAACAATTGAAGTGCTAACGAGCTAATTATTTGCCCTCCCTCATGTGCATTCTTTATTGAATGAGAGGCTGGTGTTCCATAACTGCTCAGCTCCAACATGAGCTAATTAACCCTATCGCCTATGTCTTCATGTCTCTCCTTTCTCTCTCTCTCTCTCTCTCTCTCTCTCTCTCTCTCTCTCTCTCTCTCTCTTTCTCTCTCACTCTCTCTCTCTCTCTCACTTCTCTCTCTCTCACTTCTCTCTCTCTCTCACTCCCTCTCTCTCTCTCACACTTCTCTCTCTCTCACTCTCTCTCTCTCCTCTCTCTCTCTCTCACTCTCTCTCTCACTTCTCTCTCTTTCTCTCTCTCTCTCACTTCTCTCTCTCTCTCTCACTTCTCTCTCTCTCTCACGCTCTCTCTCTCTCACTCTCTCTCTCTCACTCTTTTTCTCTCTCTCTCTCTCTCTCTCTCTCTCTCTCTCTCTCTCTCTCCAGTGTTTCTAGCCTGTCCTACTACATTTAGAGCATCTCACACAATTGCTTGTAAGATGCGGCTAGTTGTCCATGAAGTATTCTGTATATCCTCCTCCAAACATTGTTATGGGGTCAGAATACATCATTGTCTAACTATCAGAGATCAACTGAGAACACTTGGGTTAATCAAACAAACTCCCTGTGATGTGTGATGTGAAACACCAACAGAAGAAGATGAAGTGACTGGCAGGCTTATTGGTGTGTGACATCAGAGGCAGTTCTACCTTTTGTTCTCTCAGGCCCCCTTGGTGAGCCCCAGAATGTCTTATTATCTCAGCTTTGGAGAAAACAGCACATATCACTCTCACACGCTGTTCACTGACAGGGGATGTATTATTCTATTTATTTTGTCTTGCTCAATTTTGATCAGGCACTGAGAGGGACCCCCCTCCTCAAAGAGAGCACAAGTGGGGGGTTGCTGTGGGAACCCGGCGTTAGAGAATACCATAACCAATCACACAACATGTATGGTAATCCAGTCCCAATCTCCTACAGAGTAATTGATAGTTTGTCATGTAGGCATATATCACTGACATACACTGAAATCACTTGTGACTTGTAGACAGTCTTCCCTTACAGACAAACTCTTAACAGCCAGCAGAGTGCTACTGAGGTATGAATGAGTTAACCATGCAGTCTGTAAAACCTCCTTACAGTATTCACTCATAGCTGTGATGTGACAGTCGAGTGTGTGTTTGTGTGCTGTCAGGATAAAGAGGCCTGAATACATTGACAGCTGCGGACAGAAATGCATCCCTGATGCGCAATCCATGATTTCCTCTCTTGCTTCCACAAAGGTTATAATCATGCCCCATTCATGTCCGATTCCCAACTACCATTGACGGAGAAAAGGAGCAATCTCATCCAGATAATTTGAACCAAACCCGATAGGAGAATAGTAGAGAATGGGACACAAAGACGTTGTTTCTAGCGATGTGATATGACTGGATGAGGGTCACACACCTGCTACACTTGCAGAGCGTGTGTGTGTGTGTGTGTGTGTGTGTGTGTGAGAGAGAGAGAGAGAGAGAGAGAGAGAGAGAGAGATCTGATGTTATACGCCTCCCTGTGGACTGCATGTAACACCAGATGAGGTTTGATTGTCAAGGTTATTAATCCTATGTATTGCTGGCATTTGGATTGCTCTTTAAAACGGCTAGAGACAGACTCTGCTATGATAAACCTCTGAGGCCGCTGTGTGTCCAGAATCTCTCACACACACAGCCCTGCAACCCCTCGCACAGTCAAGGTAAATACTGGCTAAGTTTTGGGGGTAGTCTGATGATGCCTGCTTTAAGTGTGGAGCTAATTAAAGCCCTATAAATAGACTAGGTGATGAATAGGGTGTCAGAATACCAACACAGGTTTGGGGGAGGAGGTGTGTGTGTGTGACCAGCGGGGGCGGAGTGTGAATGCGGTGAGTGTAAGTGCAGTTGTCAGGTGAGATGTGTGTCGGTGGTCTTATTTGGAAGTGTGTGTGTCTGTGCAATTGGGGCATGGTGAAAGGTTTGTGTAATGTAGTGTACAGTACGTGCCTGTGCACCTTCATTTCATCTAATGAATAATTTAATGAAACAAAGTGCTTAATTTAATAAAGCTAATCTTTTTTTTAAATGGCGTTATTAACTCCAGTCCACCCTGCTACTATGGCAACAGTATACGATCCAGTACCACTATCTCCCCAGACCATGACACAGAGGCCACACACAATACACTGCATACACCAGTCACCAACATCTCTGACACAACACACTGCATACACCAGTCACCAACATCTCTGACACAACACACTGCATACACCAGTCACCAACATCTCATACACCAGTCACCAACATCTCTGACACAACACACTGCATACACCAGTCACCAACATCAACGAACTGCATACACCAGTCACCGACATCTCTGCGGCATTGGGAACATACTGTACTGCACTCATAAGGATGGGCATGTACAGTATACAGTAGGATTTCACTCAGGTCATCATTGATGGGGGCGGCTGTGGCGCAGGAGGTAGAGCCGCCGTCTATGCGCATGAGCGGAAGGTGAACAGGTGCGTTTGGTCTGAGAAAAGTCTGCAAGCGAGTTTGGCAAAACAATCGAACATTATAACATCTACATTTTAGTGAGTTTTGGGTTTTGAGTACCCCGACAGCTTCGTGCTGATCGGGGGCTTCTAAGGACGGACGACATGGCAACAAACACAGCGAACGGAATGGACGACGATGAAAGCAACACGGATAAACGGTACGATGCGAGCCTGACGGTGGAAGTGGGACTGGAGCATGGAAGCAACATCACGGTGATGGAAATGTTACGAGGTATAAAGGAGGTGTGTGGAAATGTGGAGGGCTGTCGGTCGAAAGGAGACAGAAAATATGAGATCACGCTGGCATCGAGGAGAGGGAAGGACAAGCTCACGGACGGATTCATGATCAAAGACGTGAGAATAATGGGAAAGGACTTGGCGGTGGATGAGATGGTGGTCTCATTTTTGAATCTCCCGGTTTATTTGAAGGACGACGTGATCAGGTACAGGCTGGAGTCGTGGGGGGTGAAGGCGGTGTCACCGATCAAGAGAAGGACGTGGCCGGGAACGGACATAGCAGACGGGACCCGATACATGAAGGTGAAGTTCACAGAAGAGGTGAGGTCGTTGCCTTACTCAATGAAGTTTGAGACCCTGGTTGGAGTGGATCACTTTAGGGTGATTCACGATAAGCAAGTAAGGGTGTGTAGGCTGTGCATTAAGCCAGGACATGTAATAAGAGAATGCCCGGAGTTCGTGTGCTTTAAATGCAACAAACAAGGACATTATGCACGTGAATGCATTGGAAGGAGATATGATGGAGGAGAGAGAGTGAGCAGTGATGAGGAGGAGGAGGAGAAGGAGGAGAAGGAGAAGGAGAAGGAGGAGGAGGAGAAGGAGGAGGAGAAGGAGGAGGTGGAGGTGGAGGGGGACGAAGAAGAGGAGATGGAGGGAGAGGAGGAGGTGGTGGAGGAGGAAGAGGTGGAGACACAAGGAGAACGTGGGGAAAGGAGCCATGAAGACGTGACGGAGGGAGGAGGACAAACTGAGGTGGTGGAGGAGACCCAGTTGGAGCCGGAAGTGGAGGGAGGAGCGGAGGGGCCTGGTGAATGAATGAATGAATGAATGAATGAATGGTCTTTATTGTCATTGCTATAGTACAGGTACCAAACAACGAAATTTAGGAGGGGTGGCTCCCCTGGTGTTAAGAAAGAAAAAAAAACACACAAAAAAAACACAAGAAGGGTAGGAGCTGGTTTACATAAATAAAGGCTATGTACACTATCCACTATACTATACTGTACAGATAGACGACTAGGGTTGTCATATTGCACATAGTGTTATTGCACATTCATTTAAAGTGTCGCAGTTTGCAGGCTTGAAATGTACATATTTGTGCCTCAGCACTACACCTGATTTTTTCAGTCCAGCAGCTGCCATCAATCCGTCCAGTCTGTCCAGGGCCCAGAACCTAGGTCTTTGCTGTATTCAGGGCCTGGATGGCCCTGGGGTAGAAGCTGTTCTTCAGTCTGTTTGTCCTTGCGGCCATGGTCCTGTACCGCCTTTTCGAGGGCAGCCGGGTAAAGTGTTCGTACCCAGGGTGGGTTGGGTCTCTGGAGATCTTGGAGGCCTTCCTGAGACAGCGTGTGTTGTACAGCTCTTCCAGAGAGGGGAGGGGGGCGCCGGTGATCTTCTGGGCTGTTCTCACGACTCTCTGTAGCGCATTTCTCTCCGCGGTTGTGCAGCTGGAGAACCAGTTGCAGATGCCGTAGGTGAGGATGCTCTCCACTGCGCCGCGGTAGAAGGTCACCAGTATCTCCTACTTGCTGTGTTCCTTCCTGAGGACTCTCAGGATGTAGAGCCGCTGTTGTGCCTTCTTGATGGTGGCTGTTGTGTTGTCCTTCCAGGACAGATCATCCTGTATGTGCACCCCCAGGAATCGGAGGGTTGAGACTCTCTCCACGCTCTCTCCGTCGATGAGCAGGGGCTGGATCTCTGACTTTTTCCTCCTGAAGTCCACGATGATTTCCTGGGTCTTTGACTTGTTCAGCAGCAGGTTGTTAACCGTGCACAGCTTGCTCAGTTGCTCTACCTCATCCCTGTACGCCGCCTCGTCCCCCCCCGAGATGCAGCCCACCACGGTGGTGTCGTCTGCAAACTTTACGATTGAGTTGCTGGGGTGGACGGGGGTGAAGTCGTAGGTGTAGAGGTTGTAGAGGATGGGGCTTAGCACGCAGCCCTGGGTGGACCCAGTGCTGAGTCTGAGGGCTGTGGAGGTGTGGGGGCCCACCCGCACCCTCTGGGGGCGGTCGGTCAGGAAGTCCTTGATCCATGCACATATAGAGTGTGATAGTCCCAGGTCTAGTAGTTTGGTCACTAGCCTGTCTGGAAGGATGGTGTTGAAGGCGGAGCTGAAGTCCACAAAGAGCAGTCTCGCGTAGCTGTTTCCCCTCTCCAGGTGGGATAGAGTGGCGTGGAGAGTCGTCGCAATGGCGTCCTCTGTGGACCTGTGGGCTCTGTAGGCGAACTGGTATGGATCCAGGTTGGGCGGGAGGCGTGTGAGTATGTGGGCCCGGACTAGTTTCTCGAAGCACTTCATGATGATTGGTGTGAGTGCCACCGGGCGGTAGTCGTTTAGGCAGCTCACCGTGCTTTTCTTCGGGACTGGGATGATAGTTGAGGTTTTCAGGCAGGGTGGGATGGTGGCCTGGGACAGGGACTGGTTGAAGATGTTGGTGAAAACCCCGGCCAGCTGGTCGGCGCAGTCCCTCAGCACCCGTCCCAGGACGTCATCCGGCCCCGAGGCTTTCCTGGGGTCCACCGCCTTCAGCACGCGTCTCACTTCATGCTCTGTGAGGGTGAGGCTGCTGAGAGCTGGAGAGAGTGGTGTTTGTGTTGTGGTTACCTCCGTTCGCCCCTCGTCGAACCGGGCGTAGAAGGAGTTCAGCTTTTCCGCCAGCAGGGGGTCGTCCTCTGCGGCTGTGAGCCTGTTGGCTCTGAAGTTTGTCATGTGCTGAACCCCCTGCCACATCCGCCTGGAGTCGTTGCTCAGGAAGCATTCCTCAATCTTCTCTCTGTGGTCTGCCTTGGCCTCTTTGATGCCGCGCTTTAGGTTAGCCCTGGTGGTGCTGTACAGCGGTGTGCCCTTCCCTGCGAAGAAGGCGTTGTCCCTCTCGTTGATCAGTTTTTGGACCTTCCCAGTCACTAAGATGGAGGGAGTGTTGGGGTAGACCCGGACCCGTTTGTCCACGGTGACTGAGTTGGTGCAGTTCACTATGTGGTTCAGAACCGACGACGTGAACTGTTCCAGGTCCTCATGCTCATATTCCTGCCATGAGGTGTCATTTAGGCAGATCTGCAGTGGAGTGGACCCTTCTGGCCAGGTTCTGACAGTCTTAGTGGTGATGGGAGCACTTTTCCTCATGGTAGTGTATGCTGGGATCAGGAGGATTGACACATGGTCAGACATGCCTAGATGAGCTAGCGGTCTAGCCTTGTAAGCACGTTTGATGTTGGTATATACCTTATCCAGTGTTTTTTCTCCTCTTGTTGCACATTTAACATGCTGATAGAACTTGGGTAGTACTGCCTTCAGGTCGACATGATTGAAGTCTCCTGCTATAATGTGAACTGCCTGTGGGTCTACGCTTTGTTGACCACTGATGACGTCATATAGCCGCGCCAATGCTAAGCTACCGTCTGCATTCGGTGCAATGTAAACGCTTGTAATATACACTGCATTGAATTCCCTCGGTAGGTAAGTGGGTCGGCATTTAACAGTCAAGTATTCCAGGTTTGGGGAACAGTGGCTACTTACAGTTTTCGTGTTTAAGCACCAGCTATCCTTCGTAGATATAATGATCCCACCTCCGCGAGTCTTACCGCTAAGCAGCGTGCGGTCCGCACGGTGTAGAGTGCGGCCTTCCAGGCTAATCGCGGAGTCCAGGATAGTGTCATTTAGCCAGGTTTCAGTGAGAATAATCACACAGCTATCTCCCACGATGTTATTTTTGGCAACCTGTAGTCTCAATTCATCCATCTTATTAGTCAGGGACCTGACGTTGGATAGGAATATACTCGGCAAAGCTGGCTTGTCCGGGCTACGTCTCAGCCTGGCTAGCAGGCCTCCCCTGCAGCCCCGTCGTTGCTTGCGGTCCTTACACCGACGTTTGCGCTTTAGTGTTGGGAGAGCGTAGTATTGTTCACCCGGCGACCGAGCAATGTCGAATGGGATTCCCTGCTGTTCCAAGAATTCCGTTGTTACAGTCCTCTCATTTTGCGCACCAACTTCTAGTAAGTCTAGTCTGCTGTAGGTACTATTTACACAACCGTTATAAGTACTAAAATAAAAATGTACATACAAATGCACTTAAAAACACTAAAGAACACCAGTGTTGAAGCCACTCCAGCCGCTGCGTCTATGCGCGCCGCCATCTTGCTTGAGTATCTTGCTTGAGCATCTTGCTCGCCATCTTGCTTGAGCATCTTGCTTGGTCCGGTGGAAGTGGAGGGTAAAGAGAGAGAGGAGATTGGAGCTAGCCTCGACAACGCAGTAAAGGATGGAGAAATGGATGAGGCAGGGCCTTCAACAGAGGGCGTGGGGAAAAGAAAAGGTTCCGATGAAGGACTATATGCGGATGTACAGAGGGTGAGGACAAGATCAGGAAGGGGTGCAAAAACACGAGGGAAGAAGACCAAGGTAGGAAAATGACATGGCGGTGTATATGTTCCTTTTTTTGTGTGTCTTGACTATGGTCAGGGTTGTTGCTGTCAACACAAATGGACTCAGGGATAGGAAGAAGATGGAGCTTGTGTTGGCAGCATACAGGGAGGAAATGATATGCCTCCAAGAGACGCATTGGACAGAGGACATAATGGAGGAGGTAAGAAGGAGGTGGAATGGACAAGTTTATGTGAGCAATGGAACAGTGTATGCTTGTGGGGTGGCTATTTTGGTAAAGAATGGGGTGGTGAACAATGTAAGGAACATAATGAATGACAATGAGGGAAGAGTGGTGGGAGTGGGGTTTGAATATCAAGGGATTGAGTATGTCAGCATAGTATATATGCACCTAATGTGGACAAATATAGAAACGTTTTTTTTGAATCTTTGAAAGAGAAATGTGTTGGGAATTGTAATGTGGTGGTGGATAGGTTAGATGTAACAAGGGGGGTGAAATTTAGGAATGATCCGTCACGCCCAGTATTGTTAGAAATGATGCACACAAGAGGAATGGTGGATATATGGAGGGAGGGGCACCCTGATGCACAGGTTTTTTCAAGGAGACAAATGGTGATGGGGGTTTTGAGACAATCAAGGATCGATTTGTGTTTAGTGAAGAGGGAGGTGAGGCACCTGGTTGGAAAGGTTGAGTATCGGTTTATGGCCTTTAGTGACCACAATGCTCAGTCTTTCCAGCTAGGTGCGGGGAACGTAGGGGGAAGAGGAGGGACATGGTGCTTTAATGCAAGTTTACTTAAAGATATACGTTTTGGGGTGATAGTAAGATAGTGTGTGAGTGTTGCTATGGAAGACCAGTTGTATGAGAGTGATGTGTGTGTGTGGTGGGAAGGGATGAAGGATAAATTAAAATCTGTAATAATAGCATTTGCAAAACGGAGAGGGAAAGAGAGGGTGAGGGAGGAAAGGGATTTGCAGAAAAGGTTAGCAATAGAACAGGAGAGAGTTGATAATATTCCAGGGCATGATTTAACAGAGTATTTGAGGGTGAGGGAAGATTTGAGGGAGTTAGAGAAGAGAAAGTGTGAAGGTGCTTTAGTAAGGAGTAGAGCAAGGTATGTGGTTGAGGGAGAAAGGAGTACAGCATTCTTTTTAGGTTTAGAGAAGAGACAGAAAGAGAAAGGGAAAATTAAGGAATTAGAGAATGATAAAGGTGAAATAATAACAGACTTAGTGGGAATAATGGATACTGTGCAGTCATTTTATACAGACCTATATACATCTGGGGGTGTGAATGAGGAATGTATGAATAAAGTATTAGAAGCAGTGGAAGCTAGGGTGACAGAAGAAGAAGGGAAAATGTGTGATGCAGATCTAAGGGTGGCCATCATGGGGTTAAACCCAAATAAGAGTCCGGGTTCGGATGGGTTGACGGCTGAATTTTATAAAGCATTTGTTGATATCCTGGCCCCTATATTGTGCAGAGTGTATACGTGTATGGGGAATAAAAGGGTGGTTCCGGACTCTATGGGCTTGGGGGTGCTCACTTTATTGTATAAGGGTAAAGGGGACAGGAATAAATTACAGAATTATAGAGCATTATCATTACTTAATTGTGATTATAAAACCATAGCAAAAGTATTAGCTAATAGATTGAATAAAGTAATGAAAAACATGATTGCACCTACCCAGGCCTATGGAGTCCCAGGGAGGGATGTGGCAGAGAATATGTGCACATTAAGGGATGTTGTGAAGGACATGAGGGAGGAAGGGGGTTTATTGTTATCTTTGGATTTAAATAAGGCTTTTGACAGGGTGGAACATGTTTTTTTATTGAAAACAATGGAACATTTTGGGATTGGGACTGTTATGAGGGATTGGATTGAATTATTATATAAGAATGCTAGAAGTAAAGTAAAGATAGATGGATTATTGACTGACTCCTTCCCTTTGGGTAGATCAATAAGACAAGGGTGTCCACTGTCAGCATTGCTATATAGCATATCTGTGGAGCCATTGGCAGCTTATATTAAGCAGGAGAAAGAAATTAAGGGAATAAATATGCCGGGGGGAGGAGTTAGCATAATCCATCAATATGCAGATGACACGACATGTACTGTCAGGGATGTAAATAGTGTGAACAAAATAATGGGGTGTGTAAACATATATGGAAAGGCTTCTGGTGCAAAAGTGAATGTTGACAAGTCTGAAATGTTGTGTATAGGGGGAGTGAATACAGACAATTGTGTTTTTGATTTGAAAATTGTAAAGGGGATGATAAAAGTGTTGGGGATATATCTTGGAGAGGATGACAGGGAGGCTGTTGATTACACATGGACAGGGGTTTTGAATAAAATAAGAACAACATTGAATTATTGGAAGCAAAGGAACATGAAACTGAAGGGAAAAGTTGTAATTGTTAATGCACTGTTAATGTCAAAATATGTTTATGTATTAGGTGTATTGAATGTACCAGAGTGGGTTCTAAAAGAAACCAGGATGTTAGTGTCAGATTTTTTGTGGAGAGGAAACGGGGTTAAAATAGCGTATGATGTACTAGTAGCAGATTATGATAAAGGAGGGTTGAAACTGGTAGATTTGGAGGTAAAGATGAGGGCAATGAGAGTCAGAACAGTCAAAAGGTTTTTGTATGGGGAGGAAGGACATGGATGGAAAGGATACTTTAGGGAATGGGTACATAGATGTGGGGGGTGTGGGGATTATGAGTTGTTGATGTGCTTTAAAGCACGGATGTATGATAGGGTGCCGGAATTCTATAAAGAGGTGTTTAAAGCCTGGGGTAGTTTTTTGCCTGAGGTAGGATATGAGTGTGAGAAGAGAGGGGAGATACTAAATGTTCCAGTTTTATTGAACCCGGTAATAAGAAGAGAGGGGAAAATGTTAGAGTCTAGGGGCCGGTTTCGGAGACAGGGCTTAAATTAAGACAGGAGTAGGCCTAAAGCCTGATTTATACTCCTGCGTCGAATTTACGCACGGCTACGCCGTAGCCTACGCAAGGGCTCTCCAAGTTTATAGTTCTACGTTGGTCCGCGTCGCGTTGGTCGGTGTACTCATAGCGGCATAATGGCGATCAAAAAACGGCATAATAGCGATTTTTTTGTTGTTATGCTTGTTGTAAATAAAAGTTCTATGATCCATTGAAATGACATTAAACTAAGATAATACGATGGTTATCATAATTTTTCAAATCTTTATTAATGAGTAATTACAGAAAAGGTAAATGACATTTCTGTCATGGCTTCGGCATTTTGGTCTACGAGAGAGTCGGAATCATGTGCTACCAAGCGGACCAATCACAGAGCTTACGGTTGCGTAGAAACTGACGCGTTCTTAAATTTTTGGAGATGTGCACGTCAACCTACGCCGTAGGCAAGGCGGGCCCATGCGGGACTACGCAAGGCTACGGCGTTGATTTTACGCAGAAGTCTAAATCGGCCTTAAATCAGACTAGTTAATCCTGGCTATTTAAGTGGCTTGCATGGACATGGCTTAAATTTGGCTTAGTTAGTCTGAGACTATGGAGTCCTGGAGTAAGCTTAATGAGAACACCTAGTTCAAACCTCATTAGACTAAGTGGGAGCACAGGCTGTTGGTCCAATTGTGCTCATGAAAACCCGAAATGAAGTATAAAACACCATTGTTGCAGTGAATTTTGAGACAAGACAATGGCAGAGGCAAAGAGAATTCGCTCCCAAAATTATAGTGAGCATGAAAAAACACTACTAAAACAAATTGTATCAAACCATCCAGTCATTGAAAGCAAAATCCATACTGCTGCTATTGAACAGAAGAAAAGAAGTGCTTGGACTGCAATTGGCAATTAATTCAATGCAAATGAAGATGTCACCACAAGAACAGTACAACAACTGCAGGTGAGTTAATCTTCATTATTAGGCACAAAAATATGTGTTTGTTTCCTGTTGCCTATACCCTGCTTATTTATGCCCTACCCAAATTATTTCATGACATTTATGTCAAGTTCAATCTGTTTCTCTCATATCTGGCTCTCATATACTGTAACAATACTCCTGCTGCTTGTAGCATTCACATTGAATGAATATCCTGTTTTAAAACGATAGTAACCTATTTTAAGGGGCCATATGATTTGGAGCCCCTAGACTTTTGGGGGCCCTAAGCAAACAACATTATGGAGGCCCCTGGTAAGGGTCTTAGGCGGGTGACGATGTGGACATTTTTAAATGTATTTATTTCCCTGACACTAAAATATAATACGGTTTTACGAAGTTCACGCATATGCGCGCGCTCGTGTGTGTGTAAGTAAAAAAACAGTCTGAAACAAAGGAATTCATTATAAATGTCATGATGTATTAATTAACAGTCACACACGTCCGAGTATTTGATCAACAAAGGAGCCATGTGTAGTAACATCAAATTGGAGCTATATAAATAATTAAATATCAACTCACAATGGTGCTTATTAGAACTCTTAACACACTTACATTCTGAAACTGCTGGTGTTTTCACATTCTGAAACAGCAACATTAATATGTAATATCAAACAGAGCAAGAACAACAAATAAATAAATAAAAAAATAAAAAAATAAATAAACAAGTATATTCTGAAACCGCTGGTGTTCTTATTTACATTTTACATGACTCCACTGGGTCTGTCTGTCTGTCTGTCTGCCTGCCTGCTTGTCTGTCTGTCTGCCTGCCTAAAGGCTCCTGCCCACTGTGCGATGTTATGTCGGTGAACCCCTCACACTGCACGACTGAAAGTTTCAGTCCTACCGTCTCCGACTTGATCAGACCTTACGACGTGCGTGCTCACACTGTACGATTGTGCTCACACTGTACGATTGCTCTCAGCCACGATTGACATCCACGATTGCTTGTGACGCGACTTGTACACTTGTTGAAATTGTTCATTGTGAACTGGCATTAATATGGAGGAGAGAGACACCATCCCGAAAAACCATCCATAGGCACAAGCTCCCAGCGCCGTCCCGGCGACTGTGTTTTACTGCCACCAAAAGAGCTCACATTTATAACACCCCGCACCACATCGGGACACCCTCAACCTTTGTACACCCTCACCAGACAACCTGGCTACCTGGACAACGAGTGCTGGTCCCAATCGTATGCACTTTTAGCCACTTTAGGAGACAAATAGCACAGGAAAGGCTGTGCGCACCGCTCCCTTCGACGGTGGAACTGCGGGGTTTTGAGCGAGTCACAACAAAACACACGAGGTCTTCGCGGCTCACATGACTTTATTCTAAACGGAGGCAAGTCTGCTCGCTGGCCCGTTTGCATTTGGACCTCAACTCGGCACCACCGGTGACTTATAGCCCGTTATTCGCGAGGAGAAAACACAGGCGCCCGGACATTTCGCCAGAGATGGTTGAGTCTACATGGTTCTCATGTCTCGTATTAAGGACAGCCCCCTGCGCCGGGTTGAGCTTCATTCTCACAGAGCAGTATGTTATCCTAAGGACCAGCCACACTTCACGAGCCACGACGAAAATGTCTGACCTGCCAGAAATTTGTCGGCAGGTCGTAGCCTCGTCTTTAGAACGTAGGAGCAATTAGTCGTTGATCGCTGACTCTCTCACACTGTGCCACTTACGACGTCCCGATTTGGCCGTACGACGCTAGGATGTCTCTACGACTACGCAACATAGTCTGCTACAACAAATTCGTGGCGAAATCGTGGACAAATCGCACAGTGGGCAGGAGCCTTAAAAAGACATCTTACTTATTTTGCACTCGGCAGCTTCTATCCACTTACCACTATCCTGGTGTCGTTTTTCATTGTCTTCTCGTTTCTTTTTTGGTGACCAGAAATGTGCGATCGCTTCATAATTGCTGCTGACAGTTGAGAGGAGAAGGGGGCGGGGCTAGAAGTCAATTTCAAGCTAGAAGGGGGCCGGGCCCCACTAGGGGGGTTTTGGGGCAGCGGCATGGATACTGCCAATCAATAGTGGTTACCGATATGGATGTCCGTGGTGTTATAGATCATATAATAACGCCGTAATTGCAGGGAATACTTTACCAAACTAGCTATTTCACAATGAAAAGTAGTTAAACTCTTAACTACCCTCATATTGTTTAGCTTGTCAAACTAAAACTGTCCTTGGATGAATGTATGCGCAGCGCGAGCGCAGCGCGAGCGCAGCGCAGCGTGAGCAGACTCAGAGCGACTGAAAGCTGAATGCCATGATTTCCATTGAAAATACATTCATCCAAGGACAGTTTTAGTTTGACAAAAAGGCCCTTTTTGTTTGGTGGCCCCAAGCAATTGCCTTGGTTGCCTCTATGGACGGGGCGCCTCTGTTAAGAGGGAAGGAGCAAACAGAGTTACCTAGGTTAAAACTAGGGAAAGGGGAAACAGTGCGGGACTTCTCAGCTGTTAAGGTGAAGGAGTGCTACTGGGCACTGTTGGAGAGCAGAGTGAAGGAGCCTGTGGCAGAGAAGGTGTGGAGGCAGGTGTTCCCAGGATTAGAGGTGAAGAACATATGGAGGAATTTATTTTTAAAATATAATAGTTTAGAATGTACACATTTTGATTTTATGCTCAGGCATAACAGGGTTTATACTAAGGTGGTGTTGCATCAGGTAGACAGAACAGTTTCGAGGGAGTGTGATGTGTGTGGGATACAGGATGAGAACTTAATGCATATGCTTTTTGAATGTAGAGAAATGAAGGGATTTGAAGAAAGGCTGAAAGGACTAGTGAAGAAGCACTGGGGGGTGGAGGTGGTGGGGATGCAGGAGTGGAGGAGGATGGTGGTTTTTGGGGTGGAGGGAAAGAAGAGGGGAGTGAATATATGGTGTTTCAATTATGTATTATCACAGGCTAGGTATGCAATTTATTTGAGGAGGAACTTAGCAAGATTTGAGAGAAAGTGGATAACGGTGTGGAAAGTCTTTGAGGGATTGGTCAGGAAGAATGTGGGACTGATGCACAAGACAGGGCAAAACGCTTTTGAGAAGTTGTTTATTAGGGATTGTGGGTTTATAAGGGTGGGGGTGGATGGCGGGTTGGAGTTTGATTTAGATTTTTGAAGATGGTTTTTGTTTTTATTGTTGCATTCATTTGTTATTGATTTATGTTAAAGGGTTATTTTGGTTATGAAGGACTGACTGAATAATAGATGGATTCATCTCATACCAAAATGGTATGGGTGTGTTTTTGTTTTATTTATTGGTTTTTTAATTTATTTTATTTGAATTAGAATACAATGAAGGCTATACAATTAACATGTATGAATATGTATAGCTATGATTGTATTTAAAAGAACATTTTAATAATAAAAGATTTTTTAAAAAAAGAGCCGCCGTCTAATGATCACAAGGTTGGCAGATCGGCGGTTCGAGCCCCGGCTGGCCTCATGTCGAAGTGTCCTTGGGCAAGACACTGAACCCCAAATTGCTCCCAGTAAGAGGGCCAGCGCCTTGCATGGCAGCTTGCCACCATTGGTGTGTGAATGTGTGTGTGAATGGGTGAATGAGAGGCCGTTGTAAAGCGCTTTGGAGCAGCAAAAAAGGCGCTATATAAGTGCAGTCCGAATCCTACATTATGATATTTAACTACCAGTAGGCATGATGCTGCTAAAAGCACTGATTTCCCTCTACAGTTTAGACATGAATGCCCTGGGCCCAGTATTTCAAAACTTTTAATCTGGATCAGAATGAATCCCCTTTTATGCTATTCATGATCAGATTGATTTGGCTGATTATTGAACCGGTAATCCAAAATTATCAAAAACAATATTCAATCTTGATTAAAAGTCAGATTGGATTACCAAAATCCGAATCCCTGTCCAAATTACCAGAATCTAATTCTTCTGTTTTGAAATACCCAATTCTACGATTTAATCCAATCGGATTGCCGAAATCCGATCAGATAAATTGCGAAATACTGTGACCCTGAAGATCAAGCTTTGGTTGCCCACTGTTTAGATCAATGCTAACCCTGGAGAACTAATTGAATCAGTGTCAGCTACATCTAACTATCCAAGGGTCAGAGCAGCAACAGACTCATGCAGCGCAACAATATTGTAATTCATGTGCAGTATATCGCTCCTTATCATAAATATTGTATCCATCTCTTTTGAGCTTCTCGTGGTTTTTATCAAATAATCCATAGAATCCTTATTGTTCAGAGGCAAACACAAACACACACACACACACACACACACACACACACACACACACACACACACACCACCAGACCACGACACACATTATCTCCCTACATTATGCATGATATCTATAAAAGTGAAAAGCTACTTTTCTTGGATTTCCCCCCCCGCTTTTTTGCATGTTACGAAAGTTGAAGTGCCCTCTCGATACAACAAGCAACCGTTTTAGGATCACTAGATACTTAGCCTACGCACTGTATCATCTGCCGTAGGCTACTGGGTGATACATGGCTTGTAAACAAACTTACGTTTTAGGACATGTTCAAACGCCAGGACTGTGTGATCATCTAAGTATAGTTATGTGTTTTTAGCATGTTGATGTTCCATCAGCATGTTGTGATGTGCAGTTAGATGTTCATAGCGATGTTCGTACCTTCTTAGCTGATAGCTACTAGCAGCTGTTTTGCATGTGTTTTGATTCAGAGCGAGATTCTCCGGTATTTGGTTTGAGGTGTACCAACAACTATTTATCAACTATTTTCAGATTTCAATGTATGACACATTACATCCAATCTGCAGTTTGACAGAGAAACTGAAAAATGACCTTGCCCTACTTGAGGACATTTTCACCAGACCCTGTCACACAGGAATAACTCTCTGTTTGTGCGTGTTCAAGCCCTGTATGAGAGCACCTGCGCAGTGTTTCTGTATGAATACCATGTCTACAGAGAAAAGATTGTGATTTAGGGGGAATGTGTTCTGAAAGTATAAAGGGTATTGTAGGAGAATATGCTGTTACACAAATGGGGAAACCGAGTTCAGGGATGATCATGCAGTATGCTCCTCCAGTGTCCTCCAAGTCATTCATCATACTGTCAAAAAATGTATTCTGTCGAACCTTCGTAGAGGAGGAGCAATCTCATGATTCCTGGAATAAGACATGCATAATATAACTATCTACCGGTATTTATAATCTACATTTTAGATGCATTTTCTCAGAACTCCTCAAACAGCTCATGGCTTTACTGTGACTATTTATGATCTGTAACGGGGGGATAGATTGCATTGCGAGCTCATTTACGGCTTTGTTAGCACTAGGCTGGCTGTTCGGTGAAGTGGTGAAAGAATTTCTCATTCCTCTCAGTCAGACCACGGCTCATGTTTAAACCAAACACCACACTGGCATATCTTAATCTCACTCCTAACAGCCTCTTCCTACCTCCACACAGTGTGTGTGTGTGTGTGTGTGTGTGTGTGTGTGTGTGTGTATGCTTGATTGTGAGTCTGTGTAGCATCAGTTCATTTCCATTGTGCCTGCAGTTGTAGTTTTACCCCTTTGTCACTCCCTCTCTTTGCAGTACAACACCAGTCAGAGGTGATAAAAAGGATTTGTTTATGTATTTATGTGTGTGTGTGTGTGTGTGTGTGTGTGTGTGTGTGTGTGTGTTGTTTATTTATGTGAGAGTGTGCTTGTTTGTGAGATTTGTAGTCTGCAGGACTTTGCCGGGATGTGTCATCACCCAATTTGTTCACGCAATAATTGACCAATTCTTATTTGCATTTCAATGTGAAAATTCACACATTCCCACACACACACACATGAATATCTATCAGTGCAAAATTGCCCGAAAACCGCCTTGAAAACAACCATCTTGTTTTTGTAGCTCTCTGCCGGTTGCTATTGCCTAATACATGCATGCACAAATGCTTAGCCGGTAACTACTATCATGTGCAGGCGCACGCATCCCGCTGTATGTACGTGAGTGTGACATAGCCTTTTGCTGTACGTGAGTGTGACATAGCCTTCTGCTGTACGTGAGTGTGACATAGCCTTCTGCTGTACGTGAGTGTGACATAGCCTTCTGCTGTACGTGAGTGTGACATAGCCTTCTGCTGTACGTGAGTGTGACATACTGTGTTGCTGTGACATGAGTGTTGGTGTCCGTTGTCCGTTGGGATATGTATTGGGGCTAACCACTGGTCTTTGAAGTCTGTAGGTACATGATACAGTAATGTTGATACAGTAATGTTGTGTCCTTGCTTGCACATGGATACTGTAGTATATTTTTACTATGAATTGTATAATAATGGGCCTGTTCTACTGAAGATGGTGGTTGTATGACGACCATATGCTCAGGACACTGACTGTCCTTCTATGGTCAGCTGAGGAATGACTTCCTGGAATGACTTTAGGCCATAGTGACATCACAGGTGACTGCCCCCTTTTCACATCTTGACCATCTCTAGGTAATGTGATAGGACCATTGGCTGTGACTGCATTTTGACTTTGTTTATAAGTAAGGGTGTGGGCTCTGAGGGGCTCTCTCTTCTCTCCCACCTCTGGAACACGCAGCTCTCTCTCTCTCTCTCTCTCTCTCTCTCTCTCTCTCTCAGATTGACCAGGCAGCTTCTCTCTGTCTCTCTCTCTCTCTCTCTCTCTCTCTCTCTCTCTCTCTCTCTCTCTCTCTCTCTCTCTCTCTCTCTCTCAGATTGACCAGGCCGCTCCTCTCTGTCCCTCCCTCTCTCTCTCTCTCTCTATCAGACCAGACCAGAATCCAGCTTTGATATCTGTATACTTTTGTATTTTGAATAAATGGTCTTAACCTGCTCAATAACTATACTTCATTTTAGTAGCCAACAGGTAAGGTAATACACCACAATACATTTTCTCTCTCTTTACTTTCACTGTTGACCTTGGTTTATCAAGTAGGTGTGTTAGAGTGATACTGTATCAATCTACCTTTGTCAGTCTGTGGTTCATGTGATTTGGGGTTTAAGGAACCCATCCTCAGGTCAGCAGGTTAGCAGGCCATCTTACTGTGTAGTCAGATATGTAGGTCCAGACCTTTTCTATTTCACACCTTTTGACCCACTGATAGGGCTTTCACACCGCCAAGGAACCGTTCCGGTTCGCATTCGCGAACCAAGTTTGGAACCGGCCGGCGCGTTCCGACCGAAAATAAATAGGTTCGGAGCCTGAAAAGTTGGTTCGCAGGGGGGACCAGAAAGTAGTGGTTCTCAAGTGGGAACCAAAACATAGAACAGTCACGTCGTCAGTGGGTGTGTCATATTCTAGGCTGCAAAGACCAGCAAGAAGGAAGGAGACAAAATATAATATAATCTAAATCTAATCATTAGTGATCAAAGAAATTATAAAAAGTTTCATCATTCTCTCGATCTTCCTATGCTCAGCAAACACACACACACACACACACGCACAAACGCACATTTCTTAAGCCAGTAATGGAGCAGCTGATTAGTAAGAGAACGCGTGTAGAAAGTGTCTTTTGTTTAATATAAAATAGTGTTTATTTCAGACACTGTAGTGGAAGATATTATCCTCATTTCCAGTGAAGTAGCTGCCATCTAGTTGTGACATTTTTGTTTATCCCGCCCCTTCATTACCCATCGTTGATGACTCGGATGGTTCTGGTTACACTGGTATGAACCAGTGGCGGATACAGAAAGTGGCTGATGGGTAGGCCTGGAAAAATCTGGGTGGGCCTGAGTGAAACTCATCACCGCACGTTTTAGACCTATGTATGAGCAGCCAGATGGATGGAACACAACCGGGCTCGCGATCATAGGCGCCGATTTATGTTTCTGCCCGTGGGTGCTCGAAACATTTGGGTACGACCAACACGCATGCACACACGCAAAATATTTGCAGGGACTGGAGGAGATCACTATGCAGACCATGAAACGAACGGAAAATAAATAAAGTACCTGTCTACCCAATGCAACGGACAGCCAAACAAGTTATTATAATACACACGCAAGGCATTCAAGCGCACGCAATTCAATGAATTAACCAATAACCATCAACTATGGAGGACCAAGTCTGACAGAATTAACAATAAATATATATTATAGGTACATAAATGAATGTATGAACAAATAAATGAACGAATACACACTAGGATCCTCTGTGATATTCCTTGAGCAGACAATTCCGCAGTTTCCACAAAGCCTACTGCTCGTTCTTTAATTACCCCTCCATGAATGAATCGAATACAGACAGCAACTAGCTCGCGCTTGGATAGATCTTTATACTCATCCGCAAGTATGGCATAATATGTGGATTGCTCATGCAGTTCAGACTTTATCTTTCGAATTAGCAGTGAGGCTGCAGCCTCAAGCAGCTCATCCTGAATGTGATGGCTTAGGAGCGTGGCATTTCGAGGCAGTTCCTTCAGTCTATTTTCAATTTCTGGATCATATTTTGACATGAACTTGAATAGCTCCAAGAAATTACCTTTATTGAGCGCCTCTTCCGTTTCTCTGTGACCTCTAAGTGGAATTTCCAACTTGGCACACAACATAGCAATGTCTAACACAACTTTAACGTGTTGCCGGTTTCGCTCTATGAATGAAACGGCATCACCGTGCATTTGATTTAACACTGTCCCACGGCTTTGGGGTCCATGGCTTTGCCCATCCAACTTGGTGAGGGCAACAGCATGCGGCTTGCTAGACTCGTGTTTGTCACAGGCCTGCCGGAGACGTTTCCAATTTTTGTATCCATCTCTTATAAAAGTGAACTCCGTGTGCGCCTCTGGGAAATGTCGACACACTTTACAAAAAATAGCGTCTCATTCTTTACTATATTCCATCCACTTGAACTTCTCGTACCAATTTCTACTGAAGGAGCGCGATTTCCCATCTATTACAGTGGTAGTAGGGAATGTTACCAGCTTTGGTTGAGTGGCTGGTTCCTCCATGGCTGACAGATCCGACGGTGTAGTCCTACCAGTTCTTCACAAGCCGGTGGCAATGACGGTCGCAAGACAAAACTATTCACATTACAGTTAGTTAGTGAAAATTAAACGTTAAAAATATTTGATTATTAAAAAATATGTATTTTTATGAATCTGACTGGGTGGGCCAGCTGTCAATCTGGGTGGGCCTAGCCCACCCATAGATCCGCGCCTGGTATGAACGCGGGCTGGTTCGCCAGACAGCACCAAGGATCAGAGGTTTCAGAACGGGAACGGGAACAGGAACGGTTCCTTGGCGGTGTGAAAGCCCTATCAGTGCTTTATGTTGGAAGGAATACTGTACTGTATAGAACTGATCAGATAACCAGCTGTAATATCAATGCAAATGTGTGTTTGCCCCTGTTTAATATGACGCCCATAACCCCTATGAGTGCTGTGATAGGTTTTCACTGCAAGATTTATGAAGAGATACGATCAGATTAGTCTGTAACATCCCCGTAGTCCACCATATGTCTGTGTAAATTGACAGGATTTATATCAAATCAGTTCAGCTATTCAGTCCTTAATTTGTCCCTAATACAGGGGTCACGGTCTTGGTTTATTTTGTATCATCATCTTTCATTCTCTCTCCTGTTGCCCTTTCTCACACTTACTATCTCCGAGCAGTTTGCAAAACCCTAAACAAGAAAAAACCAAGTTGAGCAAAAACCTAAGGTACAGTATTGAATCTATAGTATGGATCCACAACAGAATCGTAAGAGCATTCCGGACATCTATCACAATGTTTCTGTTTACAGCGAAGTGGATGTGTTTGTTCAGAGGCACAAACACACAGCAACATAGATAAGAGGATGAATACGCGCATGAATGATCAAATACCTCCCACAGCAAAAATGTCCTTCATATAACCTACATACATTCTCTGCACTCTTTATATTACCATGTCTTTGTATGTGTTTGTACGGCCGACCTCACATGTTGTTTAAATGGAGCATCTCTCCTGTTGGGTTCTGGGAACAATAACTCACCACACCTCGCCTAGCTGGAGGCTGGAAAGTTGAGTGTCGACCTTCAGGCACATTTAGATTTCACTTTCTCCCATCAAAGGATGGTCTGGTCCTGTAACCATGACAATGAATCTTAATGAGTTACAGCCCAGACCTTGGAGCTTCCTAAGGTCATCTACCCTCCTCCTCATCTCAACCTCCTCTCCTCTGTAGTTCAGTTCAGGGCCATCTGTAATTAAGGGCTCTAATCTAGTTTGAATTATTAAAGAATCTGTTTTCTAAAACACACTCAGGAAATGCCAGTGATTACACTTGTTTTATTACGGTCAGAGCTAAGGAACCCAAACACAGGACACAGAGGCAGGACTCATATATAAAATAATCCGATTTTAATGAGGGATAAGGGGCAACGTAGCTGGGTGGAATGGCAAGCAGGGTAGGGTAGCAGGGCAGGCAGGGCAGGCAGGGCAGGTAGATAGGGTAGGTAGGGCAGGGCCAGTATACAGGGATCGGATATCCGCATCCATGGAGGGCCACCAAAACCATTGGCGGAGGAAGGCGAGCATCCGGTTGACACCAGGATGACAGGTGAGGCATGTGGAATGAGGATAACCTGGGAGCGGACAGAGTCCGGGACAAACAGGCAATTAGGGGGACCGTTAACTGGATTGGCTCTTATGAGTTTATTGTCAGTAGGGAACCGTTGAGAGAGAACAGCACCTACACCTGGTGTGAGGGTGAGGTTTGGAACGTGGAGTCACCGATAGGAACGGGATGGACGGCTGTGACCTGCTGGATAGCCCCCTGAGGCGCTCGCGGAGAAACACACCACCGACTGTTTCTCCCAAACAATGGAGGCCCGGGCTAGTGCGACTCTTTTAAGAGACCCGAGCAGGTAGGCAATACGAGCACGGTCGGAGGAATAGATGAAAGATTGCTGCTCAAAAATCAATGAGCACCGAACTACAAAAGCCAGACAGGAACCCAAATCACCAGCATAACGCTCAGGCGTGGGGTTAAAAGGTTCGAATATCGAATAACTGGAAGTGAGCTTGCGGAAGGTGTCTGAGGAGGTGGGATGCAGAGGCTACTGAGCACAGCTGAAAAATCACGTTAGCTGTTCTTGTTGCCCCAGATGGACATCTTGACTGGCGCATGTCTGGCGGAGAAACTCCCCCATACCGGAGATGGCCTCGAGGGCTAGTGAGTGATTAGCAGTTTGCATCCACAAGTCAACAGATGGCTTTGGGACAAAAGTCTCTGTTGTCATCTTCGACAAGTGGCTGTGCATCAGGGATGAGAGGCTTTTTATTATATTGAGAGGGGAGAAATCCCCTCTCACATTCAGCACTGCTCAAGGGCAGTGTAAGGAACAACGGAATTACTTTTTGAATGTTGAAGTAACTATCTGGATTGCTTGCCTTCACTATGTTGGCCAAGTCATACACAGAGGACGCTGCCAAACATTTTCCTGCTGGCTTTAAACGAGTCTCTGTCAACAGACAAGCTGGCCTCATATTTCTGAAGGATGTTCAGTGTTGTGTTGCCAAAACTGTGGAGCTCTTGCATTTCTTGAGGCCAAGTTGAAGGATAAAAAATTGATCACATGACTTGAGGGATTCATATCTGCTTTCAAACTCACGAATTAGACCTCTCAATACATCAACCTTGTCCCTGTCAGCATCAGCATTTGAAACCGTCTCTCTGTACTTGGGTCAATGACGGATAAGGTTTTCAGAAGTGCAAAAAGTTAAAAAGTTAAATGATGCATAACACATTTTCCATTAATAATATATTTTATATGTTGCACCCAAAGATGTGCAAATAGGACTAACATAGATTGTCATCATTCGGTACAACCATTATATTTATATTCAACCAGATTTCTGGTTGTACCGAATTATAATCTTTTGGTTGTACCGAATGATGACAATCTATGTTAGTCCTATTTGATTTTCTTCAAGTAACCAGTTATATACAGGCACATGTTTAGCTACTTATGTGAGAACTTGACCTTGAGCTTGAACTTATAATATAAGAATTCAAAATAAATATATCTTTCTAAAATATTTCAAAATGTTCAGTGTGTTTTAGCGGTTGTACCGAATGATGTGATATTTGGGGACATTCATAACAGGGAGCGGAAAAGTGCATTTATCAAACATTTAAGAGAGAGCTGGCTACTTTTCTTCTCACTCAGAGGGTCTGCTGCAGGGGTCTTAATGATGTAATATCCTGTCACATGATGATTATCAGTTGATTTGATCCAAAATGGTGCCTTGAAATTAGTTGCTCTGAATGATATCAGTGAAAAAATGTTTTTGTGACAAAAGTGATTTGAGGAAAGCAAACATTTCTACATAAAAATCCTGAAATCATGCCAGAATGTTTATATACTAGTTGTAATATGATTTTAGATATTTTAATGGCACATTAGCTGGTTGCATTTGTGTTCGGACGGTTGTACCGAATGACTTATCAACCCTTTAAAGAGCTGAAAGTGCCTGAATTTGTAGAAAATCACCATAAACTCTTTATGTATTCAATAAAGGAGAGCAAATAGTGTTAGTTAACATAATATATATATATTCATTGTTAATTTTATAAAATATTACATTCGGACACAAAATGTACACGTCACATCATTGACCCACTTGCCTTCACTGTCAAGCAGAAGTGTCAGCTGTCCAATAGCAACCATGATCTTTGCATTCACCAATAGTCAATTCTCTTGAACCTGAGGAAGGTGAACTGTAAAATGTTTCCAGTGTCAAGCAGGTTGGCTAGGAAACACTGGAAACGCTCAGTGCAGATATGTTTTAGGTCACTGTCATCACTTGTAGCCACTTGAATTTGAATGGCAGGTAATAGCCTCCATATGTTCTCTAATTTTCTCTAGTGTGTCCATGCAGACCATCTAATGTGGTGAAACTTTTATAGTTTCACAAAGGAAATGCAATTCTCATCACATACTATATCTTCTTTAGTTGTCCCGTTCTTTTTGCATCCCCTTTCTGTAAATAAAAGCTTAACAACTTGACAACGGAGCAGGGGCGGATTTAGGATTGTAGGAGATCCGGGGCTTAGCCCATAGGGAGAATATAATGTGCGCGCGGAGCCACCACCTTAAAGCGGACAAAAGGCACTGGAGAACACATATACATTCACACCCTTTAATGAAGCAAACTAATTGTGGTGGTTCTGGGCACAGAGGGAGGTCAGCACCTGTATTACAAAATAGACAGTAAACACACACACACACACACACACACACACACACACACACACGTCAGTCACCATCATTTATATTTGTATAGAATTACATAATTGATGGGCTGAGGCTAGTTATGTTACAGTATGTATATCAGGGCAGACTCTGTGCTCACCACTTATATTGTATTTAGAGACTTGTCCTGTGTTATATGACGATATATTACATGTATTGTTGGCCTGTGTATAGTACTGTGAAATCAAATTCCCCCTGGGACATTAAACAAACTTAGTTAGTTAGCGTTACATCTTAGGATAGATTTGAGTCATGTTCTGTATATATACATACTACCATAAGGGCGTACTTAATGTTGTTACTCCATGTTTACTAGCTGTAACATTAACGTTACATCATTCTTTTTCACTTGTTACTCAGTCAACCAGAGTGCAGATATCAAAGACTATCAGCCTGTTATTCACTTTATTTGTATAAGTATTATCCTTTGTTTGATTTCTTACCATGTACCGTAACAGTACCTTGCTATGTTTCATTTTCATTATAACATAACGTTATGTTATGATAGCCAGCTAGCATTAGCAAACCGGAAAAGTAGTGTCAGTGAGTCAGTCAACTTTCTAGATTTCAAGATTCACAAACCTGAAACAACTGCTGGTGATGTCATTGTTGTCAGCTGCTGATACTGCTGCTGCAACTGTTCTTGGCGCTTGTTTTGTTGCAAAAAACTTTCGGATATCCATCCTTACAATTTTGCAAGTCAGGCACTGATTGAGATCACTTCTTCTTCAGGGCAGGGCAGGCTACGCAGTACGCAGGCTAATGTCGCGCAGCTGCTGCCTCTCTGTTGGACTCCGGTACTGCACGTTACTCACGAGATTTTTTATTTTGTATTTTTTTCGAAAGTAAAACATTCGGGGTTTTTCAGAAAACATCCGGGGCTTGAGCCCAAGTAGCAACCCCTTAGCCCCGCCCCTGCAACGGAGCGATTAAATGTCTCACAATATGGAACCATGCGATCAGCTGACTTGGCGCAGTTATCGAGGGTGTGAGCGGTACACTGGGGCCGCATTCGTAAACTCGCCGGAGCGCACACTGGGTTCAACGTAATAATGGAACCAAGTAATTTGATTGGACAAGAGGCAGTCACGTGGACGCTCCGGCACTCTCATAGGGCTTTCACACCGGCAAAGAACCGTGCCGGTTCGCGTTCGCATTCGGAAACCTCAGAACGTTGGTGCTGTCTGGCGAATGAGCCCGCGTTCATACCAGTGTATCGTTCATACCAGTGTATCGTTCATACCAGTGTATCTGTTCATACCAGTGTATCTGTTCATACCAGTGTATCGTTCATACCAGTGTATCTGTTCATACCAGTGTATCGTTCATACCAGTGTATCGTTCATACCAGTGTATCGTTCATACCAGTGTATCTGTTCATACCAGTGTATCGTTCATACCAGTGTATCGTTCATACCAGTGTATCTGTTCATACCAGTGTATCGTTCATACCAGTGTATCTGTTCATACCAGTGTATCGTTCATACCAGTGTATCGTTCATACCAGTGTATCGTTCATACCAGTGTATCTGTTCATACCAGTGTATCGTTCATACCAGTGTATCTGTTCATACCAGTGTATCGTTCATACCAGTGTATCGTTCATACCAGTGTATCTGTTCATACCAGTGTATCGTTCATACCAGTGGATCGTTCATACCAGTGTATCTGTTCATACCAGTGTATCTGTTCATACCAGTGTATCGTTCATACCAGTGTATCGTTCATACCAGTGTATCTGTTCATACCAGTGTATCGTTCATACCAGTGTATCGTTCATACCAGTGTATCTGTTCATACCAGTGTATCGTTCATACCAGTGTATCGTTCGCTAGACAGCACCAACGTTCGGAGGTTTCCGAATGCGAACGCGAACCGGCACGGTTCTTTGCCGGTGTGAAAGCCCTATCAGAGGCCTGTATGAGCAATGCATTGGTGTTTTCATTGATATGTCGTTTGAAAATAGTTTTAGACAGTTTGAATAACAGGTAAGATAGATACGTCGAAGAATATGTAACAATGGTCAGAGAGGGCAATGTCAGTTACAATAACTGTAACAAGGGATGTGTGCAGTGGACCCAGGTGCGGTGCAGGACAAAGTGAAGACAGCAGGCAGTGGTTGGCACAACTAAGGACACTTTACTAAAACAGACAGAAACCTAACATGAAAGCCACAGGAAGAAACCATCAAGAAAACCTAAACAAGACAGAAGCCCCACAGGTAGAATGCTGCTCAAAACCAGTGCGAATACTGTAGACCGGACTGACAGCAGGTACCACACCACATATATCTTAAGGCAGTTTGTCAACTCAAAGCACCTATTATGTCCAAATACAACAAACAGGGAGATCGACCAACAGGGAGTGCCAGGAAGGGAGGCCATGAATACACAAGTGCAAACATACACAGGTGACACACATTAGTCAACAACGAGGAGAGGAACAGGGAGTGTAGTAGCATCCCAGGCCACCAAGGGCCGCCAGAGGGAGGCACCATGGAGTCACCATGGAAATGGTGACCCCAACCGTAACAATAACATTTGAAATATCTAGGCCTTTGGTTATGATATGGTCCAGAGTGTGACCTTGATTATGAGTTGGGAGTTTCACATGTTGTTGAAGTTCAAAAACATCTAACAGAAGAGAGAGTTCTTTGACTTGGTTGTCCTCTGAGTTATCTACATGAATATTGAAATCATCAGCAATGACTAGACCATTACATTCAGTAGTATTGATGTAGAGAAGCTCCGTAAGTTCATTGAAGAAGATGTGTCGGGGTGGGGCGATGTCGGGGTGGGGCGATGGATATCATTGATGAGGCTAGCATCTTCCTGCAGTGTTGGAGTGGGGCGATGGGTGTTATTGATGGGGCTAGCGTCCTAGGGAGAGTGGAGCCAGGTGTTCTAGGATGAAGAGTCAGGGTGAGGGCCAGGCCTCCCTTCACCATGTTCTCCAATTTGACTGAGAATGGCCATTGGGGGAGAAGAGAGGGGAAAGTGACTAGGTCTCGGAGAGTTAGGGGTAGACTGGACTGGGGCATTGAGGGCAGGGAGGGGAGGGGTGTGGTGAGAGAACAGGTAATGAGGAGAGGAGTGGTTTTGATCTTCTGTGTTGAGTCGCAGGACTGTGGGGAGACCGGGAACTTAACCAGTGTGAACAATTCAGTTGACTGTGCTGAGTCTGAGGAATCCTGCGCTGTAGGCCGTTCAGTTGGCTCAAGAGCATCGAGGGATGGGGGAGCAGAGTTTATGAGGTTGAAGAGTATATTGCTTGTTAGGTGGTATTCTCCCGATCCGTTTAAGTGGAGGCTGTCTCTTCTGAATAACTCTCTCTGTCTCCAGAAAGTGTTCCAGTGGTCAATAAATGTCAGCCCTTTAAGTTTGCACGCTCCCAAGAGCCAAGTGTTAAAGCTTAGGAGCCGGCTACATTTGAAGTTACCTCTACCAGTACCCACTGTGGGCAACATTCCACTGATGGACACACACACACACACACACAGGAGCGGGATGATCACAGTGCCAACATGATTGAACACATGCTGTTGCCATGGCATCTCAATGACGGAGCTGTACTTTTAAAGCTGTCTTAATACTTCTTCGGCGTATGGGTAGTTGTTTTCCTCTCCACTCCACCAGGCTCGGGGCCGAGGGGCTACCCTTTTACCACCCCGAGACCTGGTTGAGGGGCTCACCCGGGCTATATTTCTGGACACCCCTCCAGAAGCCACGTCATCGTCTCGTCATCTAATACCGACAGACCATGCATCCCGTTGGGTGGGTGGTACACCGGGCAATCCAGGATAATATGGTCTGCGGTTTGGTCCTCTGCGCCACACTCGCACGACGCATTTGGGGCCAAGCCCCATCTGTGCATTGATGAGCGGAAACGCCCGACGCCGGTCCGGAGATGATTGAGCCTCACCCAGGATAGCCTTGGCAAGTCCATCCCGAGGGGCTCAACGCCGGCGACTGGGATGTGGTTGCGGAGTTTGGAGGTGTTAGCCTCCCACTCCGCGCGCCACATATAATCCGCCCATCCTGCCGCACTGATGTTGAGATCTCTGCATTGCTGCCTGAGATCCTGTGCGGCAGGCACAAATGGGTGTCTCGACTTGAGACGCCGGGAGGGCTCCGCTGTTATAGTGAGCCTATCATGGAGCAGATGGTTATTAAGCTCCACGGCCCGGCAGGCGAGACGTGCTGTGGCTCCCATGCGGCAGAGGCCTGCGGGCTGGATGCCTGCTAGGATGGGAAGGTTGTCCACGGGGGTAGGACGCAGGCATCCTGTCACAATGCGCAAGGCTTCGTTTATAGGCGAGTCGATGAGGCGGGTGTGGGCACTGCGACACCATACTGGGGCGCAGTATTCACTAGTTGATAGACTAGTTGACTTAATACTGCATCCACAGTACGACTTCATCTGACACAAACACAGAAACAAGGGTTTAACTAGATCATCCATGACCAAACATGGAGAAAAACACTTCATCCCACTTAATTGGGACTTCAACTTAAAAATCACTTTCAACTTAGACCAAGGAAGGTGGGGTGGGTGAGTAAATGGGGGGGGGGGGGGGGTTAGGGTGAATGGGGGGTGGGGTGGTTGAAATAGAAAAAAAACCTGGAGATTGTTATCACTATCAATTCATGTATTGTCTTGTCCATTCTTAGAAACCAAAAAACACTCCCTATTCCATTTGCTGCTCTGGGTTACTCACTCTGCAAGCTTCTCCACTCACACACTGTTCTTCTCTCACTATCATCTGTGGTTAAACAATGTTCCCGTTGGTCTAACAGACACTGGGTGTTCCAGTCAGGAGGCCTGACCCAGTTCTTTCTCTGCC
This sequence comes from Nansenia antarctica, assembly GCF_963989245.1. Classification (NCBI taxonomy): domain Eukaryota; kingdom Metazoa; phylum Chordata; class Actinopteri; order Argentiniformes; family Microstomatidae; genus Nansenia; species Nansenia antarctica. The sequence goes on along the minus strand of NC_137677.1, from coordinate 14,978,836 downwards.
ATTTTGCTCAAATGTCCGTCTGATCCCACTATCCAGCTGCTACTACCGAGAGAGACAAGTTTCTTATTAAACTTTTATTTCAAGTTGAGAAACAAAGAAGCATCAGCGGCCACTGAGTGAGTGTGAGTACAGGATAGTGGCCCAGAGACAGACTAACAGACTATGTAATAAGTTATTATGTATTCAGAGATGTATTTGTTCCAGAGGGGACAGTCCTAATAGGTTTGGGGGTAAATTATTTGTAATTCATGTTCGGATTCCCCACATCTCCAATGAGATCATCAGCAGTCTCTACTCTCCTACCCCTGAACCTGTCATTTTTCCACATCTTTAAACTGTGTTGTAAACCTCTTGGCTTTGCTGATATAATATAAAACTGAAACTAAATCGCTGAAACATGAAACTGTTATCGTAATTCAGCTTAATGTTGACGCTTACTTCAAATTGAGGGTAAAACTCAAAACTTGCGTCTCATATAATTTTAATTTGTTATTGTTATTTGTTATTACAATTTATAATTGTTTGTTGAAGTTCATTTGGCTGCTCTGACATGCTCTGATGTTTATTTCACTGAGGGAGATCAGGAGTCAATGGGATTCAAACTACTATCATTGTCTCTGCTCAGAACAGCTGGTGGTGCTATCCCACAATGCCTTCTGTGTATATGTTCTAAGGATCACAAGGTCATTGTGTCCATAATGGCTGAGCATGTTTGATCATTAGTTGTTGCCATGGCAACTGACTCAGGTTCATCCTCCTTGGGCTCAGCCATTAACAAGTAACCTTTCTCTTTTTCACAAACACTAATTGTTTGTCCTTTCATCATCCCAGACTCAGGACATCCCACTGGTTGGACGACTCCTACTGAAGCCATGTGCGTCTATGTCTGTGTTCCCTCTGGATTTGATTGGCTGAATGACACCCATGGGAGAAGCATTTTGATTGGTTCTCAGGTATGTCTCTGCTTGTGTTTGTCTCTGAAAATGAAAAGTTGGTGCTGATGGAGATTTTGTTTTATATAATTCCACCAGGGAAATCTAATGCAATTTAATGAGCAGTACTTTTATGCTTTGTTCCGTGGGGGGGGTTGTCTGTTTTGTTATAAGAAATAGTCACAGATCTTTTCTCTGCTTTTAAAGAATTCATGGGCTGACACAGTGCAGAGTGCCTCTCACAGAGACGGTAGGAGACATCCCTCTTGATGGTCCTTGTTGGACTTCTCTTCCTCCACTCAGCTCTATGTACAGTATGTCACCACCATCCATCCACTGTATGCATGAAGCATCCATAGAGTACAAGCAAACTACTAGTGTCGCTTGATACGCATTTAAAACTAAACCAAAACATGTACAGTATTATGACACTGGTGTACTTGTGAGCTGTGGGAGGATGGAATCTAGCTATGCCAATATAGTAAAAATCATGTTTAGCCTTAGAATATTATTTTTTACAGTCCATTATACGTGCTCCATGCAAAATGACATGTAATTGCACAAATATGTACAGATTTTATGATCAAGTTTCTTAATATTTTCTTAATGCATGAAAAATATTCTTAAATATTGTGATGCCATCACTTTACAGTGATCTATTACCTTGCGAAAACGAAAACAGACCAGAAACAGGCTTTTAACAATGTCAGCTTGTCAAGAAACACTATTGCAGTTCACAGTATCACAGTATCGCTGTTTTACAGATTGCTACCGCACAAGACCTGAAGCCAGACATTGACAGACTGACCTCAGAAAAACAGCAACAGTCATCCGGCCAGAAAACAAATAGGTAAGCATTTTTAAAACCCTTCAGGTATATGCAATATCATGAAACGTATTTCAATCAAGAATACAAGGTACAATGTAATAAGCATGCATTCTAATGGTTGTGCTTGAATTTTGTTTGTTTTGTGTTTGTGTAAGGCTTAAGGAATGACATCTGAGTACTGATGTCCTCTTTGTTTTTTGTTTTTGTTTTTTTATATTTTCTGAGTCGGTCAGTCCCACTCATATTTATATTTTTATTGCGATACAGACAGTAGAGATTTGACACGAAGGAGTGAGAGAGAGAGAAGGGATGACATGCAGGATATGTCCGCAGCTGGAATCAAACCGGGAACTCTGCGGGTACATTGTCGACACTTAGTGCGTTACGATGACTGATGTCATCTTGATGATACACGGATGATAACTGAGGTGGTATGATGATGCCGTTTCGACAAAGGTTTAGAACGAGATGTGAGGCAGTTTTATTTGAGACTGAAACCCTGATCCTAATATGGATTCCGTACCCCTGATGACTCCTTCACTCCCTGAAATGTATAGTGAGGATGTGGACTGCGTAGGAGACGTGGGGAGAGGTGGAGGAAGGCCAGAGCCTGAGCAGTACTGTAGATCTGTAGGTCTGTAAGACTGAGTGAGCAGGATACTGCTCTGTAAGTGCGCTGAACTATGAAAGCACACGGGAGGAGGGCTGCTGTTGGCCCTACGTGAAGCAGTGTTGAAAGCTCTGAAAGGTTGCTCCCGCCAAGCACTGTAAATGGTTCTTTTAACACACATCACTTACATGCTCCTGCCTCTCCTCACTCTCTCCATTAGTAGGAAGACCCAGACAGAGAACAGCGTTTTTCTGCAGCTTGAGTGCCTCCAGACGCCTCCGACAGAACTCGACAGAACAGAACAGTACAACAAAACAGAACAGAACAGAACAGAACATTATTTACTGTAAGAGTCTCTCGCTCTGTTATGATCTGTTTGTTTAACTGTCTACGTTTATGGTGGAGTTGCTTGGTCTCCCTGAATAGCCATGTAGCCCTCTCTCACTGTATAGCGCACTATGAGATACTGCAAGACAACACTCTCAGCTACTGTGATATACCGGTCATTTCAGGTGACAGTGGTGGCTTCTCTTCCATTCAGTCTCTTGTCAAAGCAAAGGACAACACGAACATACGACATAACAGAATCTAGCTCATACTGTATGCCTCTGATAATCATCCCCCGTTCTGCTGATATACCAAAATGGGTCTAACATTAGGCAGAGTGCAGTTATTCTACATATGGGTGATGATTATCCCCCAGGCTTACTGGTAATGGTGATGGTATTTAGAAAGGCGCTAGCAATTTAGTCGAGATAATGCAATAGGGAATGTATTGAGCTGTGTGTACTGTATGCCTCTGTGTCTTTGTGAGTGTGCATATCAGAGTGAGTGAGTATGTTTTAGTTGAGTGTGTGTGTGTGTGTGTGTGTGTGTGTGTGTATGTGTGCACAATGTGGGAGTAGGAGGAAGATGGGTGGTGGGAGCGAGTGCACTGCATGCTGGTCTATATGGTAATGAGTTATAATTGCAGCATGCGTTCTGCTTGACTGTCTGCTTTTAAGATTCAGGGAGATTTTACATCATTATGCAGCCCTTTCAAATATGCTAATCTGCCCTGAGTTTTAGGTTCTCTGTGGCATCTTTCATCGCAATTATATGCCTGAATCCATTTCTCTGTAAATACTGGATCTAAGTTTCGAATTATTCAGTGAAGCCTAAACAATTTCACTTCACTTTCAAACGCGACTGAAGCTGTGGTGTCAAGAAAGTAGGTACAGGAAGTGTTACAAACAGCCTCTATGTACTTAAGATGGTGACGTCCCAAACTGTTGTAAAAGAGCTGAGATCTTTACTGGCATCTGCTCAATTAGAGCCGGGCCTTTCCCTAAACTCCCCCTATCTGTGAATCAGAGCACACACACAGAGAAGATCAAACATGGACTTTGAGATGTAATGAGATGTACACTGAGGCTTAAGGGGCTGTGGTTCATAAGGATCCACTGGCTTAAACATCCTTGTTTGCATTGCTTGCTTCTATCAAGTTTTTATTTGATCTTATGGGATCTAAGAACATGGAGAAAGTGGATGGTTGTTAGACCTAATGGCTGTGTGTGTGTGTGTGTGTGTGTGTGTGTGTGTGTGTGTGTGTGTGTGTGTGTGTGTGTGTGTGTGTGTGTGCGTGCGTGCGGGTCAGTGGGTGGCATTGTGTGTTGTGTGTGACTTCATTCACCAGTTCTGTGATGGATAATGATGTGATGGATGTTGGCAGAATATACAGTATGACCCAAAAGGCTGATAGCACAGCACATGTTGGGCTATTGAAGCGAAGGACGTGTAAGACTAATTATCAAAATACTGTACAGTACAGTACGGTGCTGCTTCAAGGGACCGATCAATAGACTGTGATATCTACCTGTGTCTCCTTACCCATACGTCTGCTGCATACACAGCGCAGGCACAGCCTGTGCTGAGGGGAATGTACTGTAGAGACAAGATACAAAACACACACAAACAACCCATCTGAGACAGGCATTGTACCCAAACAATGCAGCCCTCCAAACAGGCATAGATTCAGGATGAAAACCCCAAATCTGTGCTTTGAAAAGACACCCTATAGAATGCCTCGGTTATAGCCGCGGCTTTCTCTTCGCAGAGTGAATCGTAACAAAGGGGAGAGGAAACACACACTGACATGTCTGCCCGAGATTTATCGCCTCAGAAATGAGAAAATGATCATCTCCCACAAAAGGGCTATTGTTCCTGTTTCTCTAAAATAGATCAATGTTTTTTTCCCCCCAGAACAGGAGCGATTGTGTGAGACAGATCGAAGCAACACAATGGGCTTTGAACCAGAGAACAGCTCCAACCCAGGACACAAGCTTCCCAAGGTAATATTTCTCAGGAGAATTGTAGCTGAGGGCATGTTACTGTAACAAAAACTTATTGGAACAAACAAAGATCTGTCCTTTCACAGTCAATTGCTGCTTCTCTGTTCAAGGTTTCCCAACAGGGAAACACAAGAAAGTTCAGAAAGAAGTATATCTTTTTTTACATTTGGTTAGTTCAGTGGCAAAGTCAACTTTCAGTTTTCTGTTGAATCACTTATCTGAAACAAAGAGTGTCGTGATGAGAATGAATATGACTAAGAATCTAAGGAACAAACAGACACCAGGCCAACGCTCTTCTCGCACCAATCAACACTTTACCCAGAACACATGATGACAGAATTACAGAAGACATGCACAGATTCATTGACAAGCCAATCTGCAAAACAGCAATCAACACATTTGCAAACTGGTCAAGAGTAATACACACACACACACATACAGACACGCAGACACACAGAAGATTCATTGACAAGCCAATCTCCAAAACAGTAATCAACACATTTGCAAACTGGTCAAGAGTAATACAAACACTGGGGCGCTTAGGTGGCGTAGTGGTTTAAGTGCTGACCATGTACCGCAGGGCTCCCGGTTCGATTCCAGCTGCGGACATATCCTGCATGTCATCCCTTCTCTCTCTCACCCATGTGAGAGAAAATTATTATATGTAAAATACATTTTCTACATTTAAGATTCAAACTTCAGATATCTAGGGCAAAGCTATATAAACTGATTTCCTGTTGTAACCACACAATGAAACCAGTTTCTCTACTTGAAGTTTGACATTGGCTAGACAACAGACACATTTAAATTATTACAAAGACCTGATTGCTCTCTTTTCTCCCGAGATGGACCAACCCATCTAGAGCAGTTTTGGACTTTTGTGTTTCCCCAGACCCAGTAATCTAAGACCAGACTAAACCAGTTTGTGGCTAT
>NC_137677.1:14905702-14968202 GCF_963989245.1 Nansenia antarctica | reverse complement strand
TTATATGTGTACTTCCTATTCTCCATCTGGGGTTGTCCGCCTACAGAACGTGCACAGTATTCAATCCCATCTAGAGCATGCGCACTGGGTTACATTGTTATGATATGTGTACTTCCTATTCTCCATCTGGGGTTGTCCGCCTACAGAACGTGCACAGTATTCAATCCCATCTAGAGCATGCGCACTGGGTTACATTGTTATGATCACGCGATGTTGGGTCTAACCAATTGTGACGTTAGAATTATAAGGTTCTATCAAAAATGTCAAAATTGAGTTTTTTACATAATCTGATCCATTAGGTGTTTATTAATGCCTGTGTGGTGTTATTTTTTAAATGTTGAAATTTTTGAGTTAGTAATTCATAAAATACAAAGGTTCCATCTCACAAAACATAATGGAATGTAAAAATGTTTACATTTTAAGAACAAATCATGTGGATTTGAATCAATAGGTAGTGCCATAAGTAAATATGTGAGCTAATTTGACTACGCAGTTAATATATGAATAAGTATTTACCCCTCCAAGGTTGAAATATATTGTCTATCTACACTTTTATTTAAATTTAAGGTAAGTTCATGTATGTTTTGGGGAATATAATACAGTATGTCTACTGCTCCATCAGCTAATTGTATTGGTAAACTGCATGGTATTCAAAATGTTGTCTTTCAGTGATCCAATACATAGTATAGTATTTTCATAATTGGTTTTAATACATTGACACTTTTGTGTTCAAGCCCTGAATATTTAACACTTTGATATTGGATCTGATTTTTGTTGCTAGTATTTTGATGGCCATTTGTGGTATTCTGTAGTACGAAAGTAGTTAGGAAAGAATCAGACCGGGAGACACGCAGCTGCTCTTCACTTCGCACGTTTATTCAACCCCTTCTTCTCCACATCCGGAAGTGCATACATCACTTCCGTCACTGCATACATCACTATCATACTAGCGCCCACTGGCGGTATAAACAGGACACAACATTTCCCCCTTTCTTAAAGGAATTACAGTACTCAAAGAATGTAATATTCTGTAAACTGGTGTCAGTACCATTGAAATAAAATGAAAACTAAGGAAATGAAAATGAATGAATCAGCAGAATGAATAACAACAATAAACAGTTTATGACAGTGAAACATGAAATGAACATTCACTTTTGTCATTGCATTGTAGGACCTTTTTGTACTAAGTTAGAACCGTGTTCTATCCTACCCTTTTAGTACGTTCTCTACGGCACAAAGTCTACCAGCCACCTAGGTGGGTTTCTGACTCTAAGGTTCCTTCTTGGACCTGGTTCATTAAACACATTCTCTGTCTCGGGCACCATGAACTCCTCTAGCTCAATCTCCTTTTCACCACTGGTGCAAGACAGAGCATCCTTGGGGAAGCGTGTAAGCTTGGATGCATTCCATTTTCGACCATCACTGAGCAGGTATGTATTCTGTCCTGCTTTACTAACTACTGTCAGCGGTTCTGTGAATCTTGATGATCCCTTTTTTACATGCTCCGGTCTGCGGACACGTACGGTGTCATTCACTTGGAACATGGGCACTTTCGCTCCCCTCATTCTGTCTGTGTACTCCTTACTCTCCTGTTGCTTGCGTCTCACTGTCTCCTGCACTTTCTCATGTGACTTAATTTGTTGTGAGACAGGGAGGACATTTAGTTTTGTACGCATCTTTCTGTTCCTCAGCAACTCAAAGGGAGTAGCTCCTGTAGTAGCATGCGGCGTAGCGCGATAGTTCAGTAAGAACTCTGTTACTGCATGTTTCCATGGCTTGTGCATTCTCTCAGCCGTCTGAATACACTCTTTGAGAACTCGATTAAATCTCTCAATAGCCCCGTTGGCTCTTGGATAATAAACACTGGAACGCAGGTGCTTTATCTCTCTCTCTCCCAGAAAGCTTGCAAAAGCATGGGAGGTAAACTGACATCCGTTGTCAGAGACCAGGAAGGAAGGGTTACCTTCACGACTAAACACTGTAGTCACCATGTCTGGCTCCTCCTCCACCTCTCCTGTCGAAGGCAGAGGGAGTCTGGACAAACAGTCAGCAGTCACATTACGTTTCCCTGGATGGTAAGTGACATCATAAGTAAAGCATAGTAGACGTGCAGACCATCTCGCTATTCTCAGACCTGCGCGACCCGTACCCCTGGAAGTGAGTAGGGTTGTCAACGCTTGGTGGTCTGTGCGTAGGACAAAACGATGTCCCCACAGGTAGGTTCTCCACCTTTCCACCGCCCAAACGCATGCCAGCGCCTCACGCTCGACGGTAGAGTACTTTCTCTCTGCAGGAGAAAGTGTCCTGGACGCAAAAGCTATGGTTCTCTCTGTATTGTCTGGGTGAGTCTGGCTCATTACAGCCCCCAATCCATAGTTAGAAGCATCGGTAGTGACATAAGTAGGTAACTCAGGATCATATAATGCTAAGGTAGGACTCTCAGTAATCAGTCTCTTAACCTCAGTAAAACTGGACTCTGCATCCGCTGTCCATTCAAACTTAGTGTCAGTAGATTCCCTGAGTGTAGCACGTAGCGGTTCCACCACAGTAGAGAAGTCAGGTATGAATTTACTATACCACGATGCAAGTCCTAGGAAGGACCGCAGGGAGGATGTGTCGTGCGGGGCAGGCGCGTTCGCCACAGCACTGTCTTGGTCAGGATGAAGACCATCTTTGGACACAGTGTGGCCCAGGAAGCGCAGAGCTTTCTGGTTGAACTTACACTTGTGCATGTTCAGATTAAGTCCCACTTCATTTAGAGCATGTAGCACTCTCCGTAGGCTGACATCGTGATCCTGCTGTGTGATGCCGTAGCAAATCACATCATCCAGGTAGGCCTGTACGCCTGGCAGGCCTGTCAGTACAGTCGACATCATTTTCTGAAAAGCTGAAGGAGCAGAAGCGAGGCCAAATGGCACTCGGCAGAAACGAAAGAGACCCTCATGCGTGATAAACGCAGTTAAATCACGGCTATCTGGATGCAATGGCAACTGGTGATAAGCAGAGGCTAAGTCTATAGTAGAAAAGACTGTGGCTCCACGGAGCTCAGCGAACAGTTCATCCATGTGCGGTAAGGGATGACAGTCACTGATGATTGCCTTATTAGGTTCTCTGAGGTCAACACACAGGCGAGGCTTTCCTCCCCCCTTTCTCTGGGTCACAACTATAGGGGAAACCCATGGAGATGCGTCTATACGTTCTATAACGCCTTTTTCCTGTAGATCTGCGAGCTCATTGGTCACAGCCTGCCTCACTGAGAACGGAAGCCTCCTCAGTTTCTGCTGTACTGGCACAGCATCTGGTTTAACCTGTATTTTGTGCATAAAACCTTTTGCACACCCTAACTCCTGTACTAGAACCTCTGGTTCGGTCTGTGGAGTGGTACTCTGTACAGTAGGTGCTCGGAGCACAGTAGGAGAGCTAGCAGGGCTAACAGTAATAATTTTGTTACCCTCAATGCACATCTGCAATGCTACAAATAAATCTAGTCCCAGCAATGCATTTCCTGATTCAACCACTATCAATGAACCTGTAACTGAATGTCCATTATGAACAACTGTAGCATGCATGCAACCTTTAACAGGAATTTTCTCTCTGGAGTAAGTAAGCAGATTCACTGTAGGCTCAGCAAGGACACATGTATGGAAAAGTGTCTGGTAAGTACTCTCTGGAATAATAGAAACAGATGAGCCTGTATCCACTATCAGCTCAACATCATGGGAATGATAATTTGCATCAACTCGTACAGTACACATAATTTTATCATTCACGACGGCCCCCTGCATGTAAAGCACAGTAACGTCATTCACCACTACCTCACGCACCTCTTTTTGAGCCGATCTACACACCTTGGAAAAATGTCCAACTTTTCCGCATGTATTGCAAGTCACCTTAACCGCCGGGCATGTAGGCTTGTTAGCTAAGTGTCCTGTGGATCCGCATCGGAAGCAGGCGCGCTGATTCCCAGTTGTAGCTGGCTGGCTGTAGACCGTGGCAGGTGCAGTCGTCGTCGGAGCTTTCTTCTTGCCCTTGTCGAACCTCCTCCTCGTCGGCTGTTTCTCGATGGCTCTCACCGAAGCTGTAGCTCCAGAGAGAACGTTGGAGTTCCGTAGTCCAGCCTCGATTTGTAAGGCCATTGAAGTAGCTTTGTCCAGAGACAAGTCCGATTCAAGCAAAAGTCTGTCTCGTATGCGTGTATTAGCAACACGCTCAATCAGTTGATCACGAATCATTTGTTCCTCCATGGCACCAAATTCACAAGCTGCAGCTAGCTCGCGTAATGAAGCAAGGAACTGATTAACCGTCTCGTCAGGACCCTGAGCTCTCTGTCGAAATTTGTGACGTTCAGCAATCACATTCACCTTAGGAACAAAGTACTTTTTCAGTCCATCCACGGCAGAAGTGTAGGTAACACCCGTATCCTTTAGAGTGTAGAACAGTCTTTGTCCTTCGGTCCCAAGTGCATGGAGAAGAACCGCGCGCTTTCTTTCCTCCGGCCATTTTTCTCCGGTAGCATCAATTACGAGCATGTAATTTTCAAACATTCTCAACCAAGTAGGAAAAGAAATAGCAGGTTCGCCTGGCACAGGCATGAACGGTGTAGGTAAGGGTACGGAAATAGCCATCCTCGTCGCCAAAAATGTGGTATTCTGTAGTATGAAAGTAGTTAGGAAAGAATCAGACCGGGAGACACGCAGCTGCTCTTCACTTCGCACGTTTATTCAACCCCTTCTTCTCCACATCCGGAAGTGCATACATCACTTCCGTCACTGCATACATCACTATCATACTAGCGCCCACTGGCGGTATAAACAGGACACAACACCATTACAAAGAAATATGGTGACAACAGACTACAAGAAGTATTGTAGGGGAAATATTTGCACCACGTTTTGTCATTGTTTTCTTGTGATTGCCAGTCAGGCTGTCTGGGCAGATTAACACATTTGACGAACCCCAACCTGATAGACAATGAAAACCAGTTTCTTACATTAACATAAAAATGGTTGGCATTTAGTAGACGCCTTATTCAAAACGACTTACAATCGATACATTTGACTAAGCAAGTGAATCATCAATTCACCAGTCGTGGCAGGAAGAGTAATCTAGCTCAGGCCAGGGGCCTTTGGCAGTCGTCGTGATAGAAGAAGAAAGAAAGATAAATACATTTGAATTGTCACAAAGACTAGACCACCTACTTTGTTTTCCCTAGTCTGTCTATGATGCCTAGAAACCCATGACGATGTTGAACCACACCAGGTAGCTTTGCCTTTGTTCACTCCTTTGTCCCCTCCCTCTCCACCATTGTGATACTATTGATAAGATAGGGTCAGAGGTCACCCATATCACCTTCATCCCTCTTCCTCATATCCTATATACATGTGACCTCTCCTCTGTGTGATTAGCTTGGGCCTTACCTAAGGGTGTGACTATCACCTGTGTATATGTTACGGTACATGTGGGAATAGGGTACATGTGGGAAAACTAGGGTTAGGGTTAGGTGCTACGTCGACTTGGTACATGCTGGCATGTCTAACCCTAACCCTAACCCTAACCGTAGCACCCTAGCACCGAACCCTAACCCTAGTTTTCCCACATACCGTATTCCCACATGTACCGTAACGTATACAAATCTATGTTCTCTGTTTTGATTTCACTTTTCTGAGAACCTTTCACCATGCTTGTAAACTGTTCTCCTTTTGCAATAGGATAATTAAATACATTTTCTATGCATTTGCAGAAACCTGGCTACCTTCTTCTATTTTCTATTTAGACTATACTTAAATAATTCAGTACAGTATCCATTATTCATTCTTTTACACCTGGGGTTATTGTTAAAGAAGTCATGGCATTTGTAAATCAAATCTAATCACACTTTATCAAAAAACCTTTTTGAAATCCGCTTTGAAGACCAGGCCAGGTTTCTCTGATATTTCATAATGTTCTGTTATTTCAAATAATGGTTGTATACCGTATGTTATCTCCATTGTATCGTCTATGAAGAAATGTGCACAGTTATAATCCACTTGATATCATCATCCAAAGCATTCCCTGGCCAGTCACTGTCACTGTCTGCACCCCCTCCACTCTCCTGGAGGTCCCCAAGCAGCCAGTGATGCACGATGTCCAATTTAGTGGACAGATGATTAATCTGAATTTCCTCCCAATCTAAAATCAATACTTAGAACATTTAACAATGACATGACTCCTTAGATGTTACTTGATGTTAAAACGTGTTTTCTACCTGCAAGGTTCCCCTAGAATAGAAGGGTTGGGTTGATATTCTAGAGGAACTGGGCATTTCTGACTAGCCGTCAGCCATCTTGGTTTGGAGGAGAATTCTTTTTTCCATAGAATGGCTTGCCACTAGGTTGCAGTGTATAGGATAGCACTAGATACACTCCAGTGTAGTGGCTGATGTGCAACTATGCCATCAAAACCCATGCATATTCAAGAAAACAGCTTTTGAATAGCTGTCCACTGTAGTGACCTCTATGCGTGAAAGGGTTAATATCTTCTTACGTGTCATGATTGACAAGATTGTCAGAGAAAGCGTCCTGCAGCACTATCAAGCCTAGTTATTGTTACAGACTTGTATGTTTTGCATTATGTCATGTGTCTGTTTTTGTTTTGCTTCTGTCTGTCTCCCCCTAGGTGAAGTGGTGTGCATGTGGTTCCTCCCCTATTGGTTATTGGTTCCTGTCCATCATCGTTGTCTCGTCAGCCCTCACCTGTGTTCCATCAGCAATCATCCCTGGTCATCCAATCACAGACTATCATATCTCCTACTTAATGTGTGTTTGTCATGTGTAATGAGAGAGAGAAGTGGCTGTGTTTTGTTTGAGAGAGATTGAGATTGAGATTGAGATTGAGATTGAGATTGAGATTGAGATTGAGATTGAGATTGAGATTGAGATTGAGATTGAGATTGAGATTGAGATTGAGATTGGTTTTGTTTGACAAGTTGGATATATTCTGTTACTAGAAATTGTTTCTTTTGTTCATAGCTGTGGTTAGTGTGTTGATGACCCCTGTTTTCTCTTTTCCTCGCCAAGGGAGAAGGGCTAGGTAAGATACCCTGGGGTATACACTCTGCATCACGTAGATAACCACTGTCTAGAAACATTAGGTAAGAAGCGAGCGGGTGTCACGCCCCGTAATTCTGTAGCAGGTAGTTAGGTTCCAGGTTAGTTAGTCTGTGGTATAGGTAGGTCAGAGGTGTAGGGAAGACTAGGGCTGTGTTTGTTATTTTGTGACACCGTTCGCATGGTCCTTCTCCCTCCCTTCTCCTACCCTTTGTTAATAGTTCATTCTGTTCATTGTTTAATGTTGTAAATATTTGTAACCACTTGTAAATATACTTTTCACTGAAGCAATAAATCATTTTCTTTAAAAGGTACCCTTTTGGTCTAGTTGTCTAAGTGCTTGCACCACACCCATGGTTATGTTATTTTTCATCTACTAGCAGAGTGGATATAGGCAGGAGGTTGCACTCTCCCTCCCTAGTGGCGAACATCTCAGGCAGTTATGAACAGGAGATAACAGTTATAATTATTTATTTGTTTTCTGTTCTGAAGCTGTGATTTCTAATTGCCCAAATAACACAAGTTTCCAAGTAAAGTAATAGCCTACTTTTGCTACAGAATGCCTAGTTTTAAATCGATTTTACCAATGGCCTCAAGCAAGGCCTTAAATGGCTTACATCAGCCATCGATTGACTAGCCAAGATTATTAGGTCAGTCAGATGCCTGCTCATAAAAGCGTCTCTCGGTTCTAAGCTTGTTTATGAATCTGATAATTGTCGGTAAAGGTCGGCAGATTGGCGGTTCGACCTCCGTCTGGCCACATGTTGGTGTTCTTGGGCAAGACACTGAACCCAAAATTGCTCCCAATGAGCGGTGCTTTGTATGGTAGTTTGCGCCATTGGTGCGTGAATGTATGGGTGAAAGAGAGGCCATTGTAAAGCGCTTTGGAATAAGGCGCTATATAAGTCAGCCCATGATTCTAAAGCTGTCCTATGCATGTCGTTAGAAACATTTAATTTTCTATTATAGTTGGACAACTCTATTCATCACAAACAACGTTGTGCACTATCGCTGCAGTACGTGCCTTCAACATCATAGGTAATACTAATCTTGTGCTTTTCAACATAGCTTTGTCTATGAATAACTTATTATTCTATAAGGTGTAATCAAGGTGTGTCTTGCAGTAGCAAGTTAGAACCATTGTTGAGAAAATTACATAACATAATTAGGCTACATATAGCTACATATACTGCACATATAATCTAATGTACTAGTTGTGGCTTTCAGTTTTCCACACATTCTCTGCCTGGCTTAGGCTCTACCCTATGAAGTCAGCGCTTTATAGAAGTAAAACAAATACTTCTATCTGATCTGGGCTATAAATTAAATTACGATGGCCGAGGCATGAATGTTTCTATTTGAAAGTAATTATAGAACATGAAAGTCACGCTGGAATTGACTTAATTTGGCCAGGGACAATACCAACTCTGCCATTGGATTTACATTAGGGAATTGTTTTCCCTAGCAGGACACGTGAGTACTACAACGGTACCATGAGGAGCCACTAGGTTTTCAGCCATGCCCGCCAGACGGCTGATTGGTCCCCTGGGTCCTGAGTACACAGTTTTTTGTAATTGGTCTCTATTCTTTATTTTTATTATAATCAGCCCAGTGTGAGACCTTCTATATCTTTTCTCATCCTACTGTTCTCTATATCCTGCCCTCCATCCCTACCCTGTCTGTCTGTCTGTCTGTCTGTCCCTTACTGTATGCTGTTTCCTATATTAACCTGCCTCCCTGCCCTGTCTGTCTGTCTGTCTGTCTGTCCCTTCCTGTATGCTGTTTCCTATATCAACCTGCCTCCCTGCCCTGGCTGTGTGTCTGTCTACGTGTCAACCCATCACACATGACAGCACGTTTGGGGCCTCATGACGTTTCCACACAGCTAATGACACATCAGCCACTTCTGACCCTATCATTGCTGACAAACAGAGAATCTGGAGTCTGACTTTAGGCGGATATTATGCTGACATAAGAGTGGCATTAGGACATTGGCAGAGAGATCACTGACTCTTAACCTCTTTATCTATCTATCTATCTATCTATCTATCTATCTATCTATCTATCTATCTATCTCCTGTACTGTAGCTAAGTATCTATATACAGTCATGTGAAAGAAAAGAAAAATGAGGACACCCCATGTAATATTTAATTCTTTTTAAGTGAAAGGAAATTCTAGGGACATTGTGCAGGTAATCTTCTTCAGGCCATGAGATGCTAGTAGTAAGAGAGAACTCTCCCCGTCAGGGAATCGAACCCTGGTCTCCTGCGTGACAAAGCAGGGATACTGACCACTATACTAACGAGGACCTGTTCATCCCAACATTCCACACATTTCAAAAAGAACATTGTTTCAACAATTAAAAAAACGTTTTAATAATCTTTCAGATTATCTTGACTTCATAGGTGAGCTCAGTGGATCAGCTTGTCACAGGCAAGGGTTCCATGGTGTAATGGTTAGCACTCAGGACTCTGAATCCTGCGATCCGAGTTCAAATCTTGGTGGAACCTGTGGTCATATCTTGTTTCTTTAAGAAGACAGTCTCTGTGCAGGTCCAAAAGTGTTTGCCTCATTGGAGAGGGTTCTCATAACCTTGACGACGTATCCCAACCCACAGGATCAACTCCATACATTGAAGGTATCCATTGTGTAACGATGAGAAAGGCAGACAAGGTTCCATGGTGTAATGGTCAGCACTCTGGACTTTGAATCCAGTGATCCGAGTTGAAATCTCGGTGGAACCTCAGGTGACAACCAGTTTCTAAAAAATACAGCCAAAAAACATCACAATGAAAGATAAAGTATTGGTTTTTTTGTGCTATTAAGCGAAAGGAATTTCTAGGGACATTGTGCAGGTAAGTCATAATCTTCTTCAGGCCATGAGATGCTAGTAGTAAGAGAGAACTCTCCCCGTCAGGGAATCGAAGCCTGGTCTCCTGCGTGACAAGCAGGGATACTGACCACTATACTAACGAGGACCTGTTCATCCCAACATTCCACACATTTCAAAAAGAACATTGTTTCAACAATTAAAAAAACGTTTTAATAATCTTTCAGATTATCTTGACTTCATAGGTGAGCTCAGTGGATCAGCTTGTCACAGGCAAGGGTTCCATGGTGTAATGGTTAGCACTCAGGGCTCTGAATCCTGCGATCTGAGTTCAAATCTCGGTGGAACCTGTGGTCATATCTTGTTTCTTTAAGAAGACAGTCTCTGTGCAGGTCCAAAAGTGTTTGCCTCATTGGAGAGGGTTCTCATAACCTTGACGACGTATCCCAACCCACAGGATCAACTCCATACATTGAAGGTATCCATTGTGTAACGATGAGAAAGGCAGACAAGGTTCCATGGTGTAATGGTCAGCACTCTGGACTTTGAATCCAGTGATCCGAGTTGAAATCTCGGTGGAACCTCAGGTGACAACCAGTTTCTAAAAAATACAGCCAAAAAACATCACAATGAAAGATAAAGTATTGGTTTTTTTGTGCTATTAAGCGAAAGGAATTTCTAGGGACATTGTGCAGGTAAGTCATAATCTTCTTCAGGCCATGAGATGCTAGTAGTAAGAGAGAACTCTCCCCGTCAGGGAATCGAAGCCTGGTCTCCTGCGTGACAAGCAGGGATACTGACCACTATACTAACGAGGACCTGTTCATCCCAACATTCCACACATTTCAAAAAGAACATTGTTTCAACAATTTAAAAAAATTGTCGAAGGGATTCTTTCAGATTATCTTGACTTCATAGGTGAGCTCAGTGGATCAGCTTGTCACAGGCAAGGGTTCCAAAACATCACAATGAAAGATAAAGTATTGTTTTTTTTTGTTCTATTAAGCGAAAGGAATTTCTAGGGACATTGTGCAGGTAAGTCATAATCTTCTTCAGGCCATGAGATGCTAGTAGTAAGAGAGAACTCTCCCCGTCAGGGAATCGAACCCTGGTCTCCTGCTTGACAAGCAGGGATACTGACCACTATACTAACGAGGACCTGTTCATCCCAACATTCCACACATTTCAAAAAGAACATTGTTTCAACAATTTAAAAAAATTGTCGAAGGGATTCTTTCAGATTATCTTGACTTCATAGGTGAGCTCAGTGGATCAGCTTGTCACAGGCAAGGGTTCCAAAACATCACAATGAAAGATAAAGTATTGTTTTTTTTGTTCTATTAAGCGAAAGGAATTTCTAGGGACATTGTGCAGGTAAGTCATAATCTTCTTCAGACCATGAGATGCTAGTAGTAAGAGAGAACTCTCCCCGTCAGGGAATCGAACCCTGGTCTCCTGCGTGACAAGCAGGGATACTGACCACTATACTAACGAGGACCTGTTCATCCCAACATTCCACACATTTCAAAAAGGACATTGTTTCAACAATTTAAAAAACTTGTCGAAGGGATTCTTTCAGATTATCTTGACTTCATAGGTGAGCTCAGTGGATCAGCGTGTCACAGGCAAGGGTTCCATGGTGTAATGGTTAGCACTCAGGACTCTGAATCCTGCGATCTGAGTTCAAATCTCGGTGGAACCTGTGGTCATATCTTGTTTCTTTAAGAAGACAGTCTCTGTGCAGGTCCAAAAGTGTTTGCCTCATTGGAGAGGGTTCTCATAACCTTGACGACGTATCCGACCCCACAGGATCAACTTCATACATTGAAGGTATCCATTGTGTAACAATGAGAATGGCAGACAAGGTTCAATGGTGTAATGGTTAGCATTCAGGACTTTGAATCCAGTGATCTGAGTTGAAATCTCAGTGGAACCTCAGGTGACAACCAGTTTCTTAAAAATGGAGCCAAGAAACATCACAATGAAAGATAAAGTATTGTTTTTTTTGTGCTATTAAGCGAAAGGAAATTCTAGGGACATTGTGCAGGTAAGTCATAATCTTCTTCAGGCCATGAGATGCTAGTAGTAAGAGAGAACTCTCCCCGTCAGGGAATCGAACCCTGGTCTCCTGCGTGACAAGCAGGGATACTGACCTACTAACGAGGACCTGTTCATCCCAACATTCCACACATTTCAAAAAGAACATTGTTTCAACAATTTAAAAAACTTTCGAAGGGATTCTTTCAGATTATCTTGACTTCATAGGTGAGCTCAGTGGATCAGGTTGTCACAGGCAAGGGTTCCATGGTGTAATGGTTAGCACTCAGGACTCTGAATCCTGCGATCAGAGTTCAAATCTAGGTGGAACCTGTGGTCATATCTTGTTTCTTTAAGAAGACAGTCTCTGTGCAGGTCCAAAAGTGTTTGCCTCATTGGAGAGGGTTCTCATAACCTTGACGACGTATCCCACCCCACAGGATCAACTTCATACATTGAAGGTATCCATTGTGTAACGATGAGAAGGGCAGACAAGGTTCCATGGTGTAATGGTTAGCACTCTGGACTTTGAATCCAGTGATCCGAGTTCAAATGTTGGTGGAACCTCAGGTGACAACCAGTTTCTTAAAAATACAGCCAAAAAACATCACAATGAAAGATAAAGTATTGTTTTTTTTGTGCTATTAAAGAAATATGGACATATGAATATTTGATTTTCTTTCAAGCAATATCTATAGATAAAGGTAATGTAACTGAACCAAAAACAATGAAAATGTAACTTAATCAACATTTATTTAACAGAAAATTAACAAATGTCAAAAAGTTAGGACACCCTATGCCATAATAGCTAATATTGCACTCCATTGGCTGAAATAACCTCAAATAGACCTTTCCTATAATTGTCTATCAGTCTCTGACTCCGACTGGGAGAACATCTTCCCACTCCTCCATTTAGAATTCTTTCAGCTGTGTGTTGTTTGAGGGGTGTCTTGCATGCACAGCCCATTTCAAATCATCCCCCAGCATCTCAATACGATTAAGATCTGGGCTTTGATTTTGACCATTTCAGAACTCTCCATTTCTTTCTTTTGAGCCATTCTTTGGTGGATTTACTGGAATGTTTTGGGTCATTATCATGTTGCATGGTCCAAATTCAGCTTAGATTTTTTGGACAGATGGACATTTTCCTCAAGCAATGTCTGAAACAATAAATAATTATTTCCACCCATGCTTCACAGTTGGTATGAGGTTCTTGTGCTCAAATGCTGTCTTTGGTTTGCGCCAGACATGTCTTCTGCTACTGTGCCCAAATTATTCAACTTTGGATTCATCTGTCCAAAGCTCTGGCAAACTTTAGTCTAGCCCTGATGTTTCTCCACTTGTAAATTATTTTCCAGACAGTGGAATGGGTGATTTTTAATTGTTTGGAGATCATTTTAAATCCCTCGCAGACTCATACACATCTACGACCTTCTTTCTGAAGGCCTCAGAGAGCTCTTTTGATCTTGCCATGGTGATACCACACACTTCAGCAAACCAAACTAAATGTCTGAATGACCAGAACAGTTACACTCTATTGAACTTGAGAACAAAAGAGATGGATGGACTGACAGATATACTGTATACTTTACTGTAGGAAGGTAAATAGCTATAATAGAAGGTAAAACTCATGTGAAAAAGATAGAACACCCCATGAAAACCTTTGTCCTTCTCAAGATATTTAAACATATGGACATTTGATTTTCATTTTAACAAGATTGAGAGATGGAGGTAATATAACTAAACAAATACAATTTGAAATGTTCTTGTGAGGAAAAGGTTAGGATACCCCCACATGTATTACTACTTAAAATGCCTACAATTAGAATCAAGTGCACCAGATCAGGTGTAAATGATTAGAACATTGTTAGAGAGGATTTTGGAGGAGTCTGTCTTATTTAAACTATGTTAATGCTGCTGTCAAATTCAGATTATTCCTGGCCATTGTAATGAGATGCTCCTATCCTAGTCAGATAGCTTAAGTGTGTTTCCTCCTGGTCGTTGTGCTTAACCTGTAAAGCCCTGTAAGGCTGAACTATAACTGGATTAGGAGCCGTGTGGCCCAGAGGTCCAGCCTCACAAATAAACCCATTAGTTTGGTCGCAGTTAGCCGCGGATTAAAACCAAAAGGTGATTCTAGCCACACCATCACAGGGTAGTCTGGTGTAGTAACACGCGTGTTTGTGTTTGTGTGTTTGTGTGGGTGTAGGTGTGTGTGTGTGTGTGTGTGTGTGAGAGAAGGCGGTGCTTCCTGTACCCATGAGCTGGATACTGTCTGTTTTACAGTACTGATACTGTATCTGTCAACCCACTGGTATCATCTGGTGTGAATAACATCCTGTGTGTGGCAGAACTGGTTGTTTGTTTCAGCATTACTGTAACAGATTGTTTCCACGATATCAAAATGCACTGTTAATACTTATGTCCTTTAGAATTGTACATGTATGTGGACATAAATAAAGCATTTAAAATGTGAGAGAGAGAGAGGGGGAGCGGTGGGTGGGTGGGGCTGGTTATGACTGTGAAACAGAATATATTAAAGTCATTTAACAGGCTCCGTAGTTCATGGCTGCTCTCCCACATTTGAACAAATTTTTTTTTTTTTGGAATTCTAAAACACTGCAGGGCAATTAAAATCATTCATCTGAAAGCTGAATTAAAACATAATTAATGCCATATAATTATTTATAACTAGTGCTCGACATCGACCCACGGATAAAACGAATCCATTACTTCATATCCAATTACCAGTGACTCTTCCTGGAATAATGAGCCATAGCCTAGATATGGACGTCAGCATGACCGGTCATCATGGCTGCTGGTCTTGTTGAGTGTGTGTGAACAGCGTCGTCTAAGGTCACACACCCATTTGTAGGCCGAGCAGATTGAAGAGAGGGAAACACAGGAAGCCGTATCTGCTTGAATAACTGTAATAGCAAGTCTTTGACATGCTCCAAGACCTTTTGTTTTTCATCACAGAAAAATGGTGACCAGGCAGACTCGTGCCATAAAGGTCTCTGTTACCCCCCTCTGTTAGGGTGGATACTTTGACTGTTATTCTGCTGTGACCTGGGCCTCAACCCTAAACATTCCCTAAACATCTCACCACAAAACCTCAACTAGACAGCCCACAGCTACCTCCTCTCAACCTGAAATTGGAACAATAAGGGGTGTGTGTGTGTGTGTGTGTGTGTGTGTGCGCGTGCGCGCGTGTGATTGTGTGCGCGAGTATGTGCACATGCGTATTTGTATGTGTTTGTGTGTGTGTATGTGTGTGTGTGTGGGGGGAAGGGGTTGATTGTGTGTGCAAACATGTGCGTGCATGCATATGTGACAGGGTCTGGTGAAAAAGTCCCCAAGTAAGGTAAGGTCCTTTTTCAGTGTTTTACAGATTATGAAAGTGCAGATTGTAAGCTTTCAAATGATTTGTCACATATTGAAATCAGAAAATAGTTGAAGAAGATATGCTTATTTGAATGTTAGTACGCCTCAAACCAAATACGGTCAACCAAATCACTCTCAATCAAAACAGACACGTTTGCTACCATTGTGTAGGTAGCTAGCTAGCAGCTAAGAAAGAACATCGCTATGTACATCTAACTGCATTTTTAACACATCCCAATATCAACATGCTAAAAACACATAACTACACATAATTAGATGATCACACATTGCTTGCTTTTGAGCGTCCTAAAACATACATTTGTTTACAAGCCATGTATCACTAACCCAATTCACAAATGATAAGTATTTAGTGATCCGAAAACTGTTGTTTGTTATATTGAGAGGGCTCTTCAACACTTAAAGGTTCGTAATACAGAAAAAAAGCAAAGAAGCTTTTCGGCTTTTTCCGCTATGAGGACCTTTTCGCCAGACCGTGTCGTGTGTGTGTGTGTGTGTGTGTGTGTGTGTGTGATGGGTTAAAAAACATGTATCCATATACCAGTGGTCAACCATGTTCATCTCTTGGGCATGAAGAGCAAATCATTGGGAGCGTACCTATGTTCCCCGGGTCCTATGTTCCCCGCTTCCGAAAAAGGGTCCTATGTTCCCCACTTCCGAAAAAGGGTCCTATGTTCCCCGGGTCCTATGTTCCCCGCTTCCGAAAAAGGGTCCTATGTTCCCCGGGTCCTATGTTCCCCGCTCCAGAAAAAGGGTCCTATGTTCCCCGGGTCCTATGTTCCCCGCTCCCTCCGTGGAGGGAGTTGGAGGCCCGTCTACTGAGGCTGAAAGAACAATATATTCAGGGCCTCAGACATCTGGCTTCGTACTGGAGGGCTGTGTTAGTACCTGGATGGGAGACCGCCTGGGAATACACGGTGCTGTAAGCTTTTCGTACCTCCACGTTACCGAGGAGAGGCGCGTGCAGAGGCCGAGGAGAGTGTACTCTTTTTGGATAGACATTTATGCATGCTCTCGGGGTTCGAAACATTACTTCCCGGGGTGCCAGCGGGGTGGTTGATGGCTTAACATGACCGTATATCGATGTTGGAGTGAGCCAGCATAGTCTTGTATTTTTACCACCTTCCTAGCCGGTGTTATTATTGGACAAAGACGGTGCCCGGGGCACACTTTTTGCGGGTTAATAACTTCGTTTTAATGGGGCTTACGGTGAAAATTCAAATGTGTCCGGACAGGGGAGAGGGGCGGGATCGTAAATCACTTTGAGTGGAGTCGATTGGAGACACCCATCGATGTCGACACTGCTCGTGGTGAAGTTAAGCACTTGACGCATGTTGAACTCCCGGTATATTGAGTTTACTCCCGGTTCACTTCTCGGGGTGGCACCACGGTGGTTCAGGGCTCAAAATGACTGTATACCGATGGTGGAGTTATCCAGCATAGTCTTGTGTTTCTACCCCCTTCATAGCCGGTGTTATTAACGAGCAAAGACGGTGCCCGGAGGCACCCTTTGCGGGTTAATAACTGTAGTTTACCATGGGTTACGGTAAAAATTCAAACGTGTCCCAAGAGGGGAGAGGACAGGGAACCTAGAACCATTTGAATGGTGTCGATACGACACTCTTATCACGGTCGACACAGCGCGGAGCGAATTCCCCGGTAGAAATTGTCTGTCCCCCCGCTGATATCCTCCATGACGTGCTGCTGCTTAGAGCAGTGGGTGAACTCCCGGTTCATTGAGTTTACGGTTAAAAGCATATCTTCTCGGGGTGTCAGCGCGGTGGTTAAGGGCTCAAAATGACCGTATACCGATGGTGAAGTTAGCAGAGGAGTATTGTGATTCTACCACCTTCATAGCCGGTGTTATTCACGGGCAAAGACGGTGCCCGGTGAATAAAACTGTGATTTACCGTGGGTTAGGATAACAATTCAAACGTGTCCGGATAGGGGAGAGGACAGGGAATCCATAACCATTTGAATGGTGTCGATACTAGGGCTGCAACTAACGATTATTTTGATAATTGAATAATCTACCGATTATTTTTTCGATTAATCGATTAATCGGGTACAAAAAGAAGCGGGGGGAAAATATTTTTACAAATTCCTTTTTTTAAAAGATTTTTTTTAAAGATTTTTTTTGCAAATTTTATTTTATTTTATGTTTTCTAAATCAGCCAGGCCTATACATATACATGTGCAAAATGAATAAGTATAAATAAAAAATAAAAAATAATATAAATAAAAAAGGCTTGATGCTAAATAGGTTTAACAACAGGCCATGGACTATGGCGGTAGATTGTTTCAATAAAGTAGTTGAACTCTAGCTCAATACATGTATTGTTTTAGGTAATAACTTTGCTTAATGTAAAGGTCAGTAACCCAAAGTGCAATATAGGCTACAGACAAGACACGAATGTTTTTATATAACAGATATGCTCCAAAACAATGCAATGTGTCCTCTCACTCCATACAATAGGCTAGGCGACAGTCAGTGCCTCACTCTAACTCACGGGTAGCTTGGTAGGCTACCACTAGCTAGCCTTTAGCTTATCACCTCTGCTCTACCACTGACGTTAGCCAGCTAGCTAAATACACTTGTCATGCAATATTGAATTCATGAATGCGAGCAAACACTCACTGGCTATCGCATTACATTACAGTCATTTAGCTGACGCTTCGCCAGAACTCACACTAATGCATTTGCATGGAGAGCAGGAGACAATGGAAGGGCTGAGCCCAGCAGGACTTATATAATAAAACAATAGGAAGTTAGCTGTAACCCTCCTCTATAGAAACATAGTTAGTGTAACCCTCCTCTATAGAAACATAGTTAGTGTAACCCTCCTCTATAGAAACATAGTTAGCTGTAACCCTCCTCTATAGAAACATAGTTAGTGTAACCCTCCTCTATAGAAACATAGTTAGTGCTCTGGTTCTTAGCACAGCTACGCAGACTACAGCTGGACGAGCAGCGTAGTGACAGTCAGCTAGCGGCAGCAGCGAGCTAACCCTGCTAGCTAACTCACTAGCATGTCCTGACAGCAGACAGCAGACAGCTTCACTCTCAAGGCTTTTGAGTAGCATGATTTAAATGTAGCCGCCGCGCCGGTGTAGGTACCGGATTTTCCCACTTTTCCGGTTCCGGTCATAGGTTCTGCCCTTTCCGGCCATAGGTAGCGCTATGATTCGCGATGCCTACACCGGCCGCAAGACAGCGTGGCGTGCGTCAACAGGAAGTAGGTTTGTTATGGAAACAAACCCCCCCCCCAAAAAAAAAAAAAGACGAATCGATAATGGCATTCGTCGCCAACGAATTTCGTTATCGATTATTAGCGATTTAATCGATTCGTTGTTGCAGCCCTAGTCGATACTACACTCCTATCACGGTCGACACAGCGCGGAGCGAATTCCCGGGTAGAACGATTCTCTCCCCCCGCTGTCAACGGGAGTCGTCAACCAGGAAGCGGT
Organism: Nansenia antarctica; assembly: GCF_963989245.1. NCBI lineage: Eukaryota > Metazoa > Chordata > Actinopteri > Argentiniformes > Microstomatidae > Nansenia > Nansenia antarctica. The sequence continues at coordinate 14,949,379 of NC_137677.1, read as the reverse complement.
TCTCTGAGCAGCAGCGGGGGAGGGGGACCCGTCGCTTATGGACGAATATCTCAGCGTCACAATGAGTTATAATTCCAAACAAAAATTCTCCATGATCACAATAGCATGCTAAACAAACTGAACTTTGAATGGAGTCATAGTCATGTACCGTTAACAAGATATAATACGAAAAGCATATTTTTCAATGTCGCTCAAAACCGCACAGCAGGGGGGGGGGAGACCCGCCTTTCTTAAATCAATAACTATTTTTAACTTTGATTTCGATAATAATAGTCCACGAGTGAAGTGATCAAAATCATAAGGACAACATACTGATCTTTAAATGGAGCCTGTAGGTTATACCGTTACCGAGTTATGAATTCATAATGCTTATGAATATGATTTTGGGAACTCCTTAACGGTTTTCATTGATTTTTGAGACCCGGGGAACATAGGACCCTTTTTCTGGAGCGGGGAACATAGGACCCGGGGAACATAGGACCCTTTTTCGGAAGCGGGGAACATAGGACCCGGGGAACATAGGACCCTTTTTCGGAAGCGGGGAACATAGGACCCGGGGAACATAGGACCCTTTTTCGGAAGCGGGGAACATAGGAACCTTTTTCGGAAGCGGGGAACATAGAAACCTTTTTCGGAAGCGGAGCTAAGAAACCGGGGAACATAGGACCCGGGGAACATAGGACCCGGGGAACATAGGGATGACCCCAAATCATTGTAGAACCCCCCCCCCCCCCCCCCCCCAACTGAAACACATGCCTCTCATGAGAGAGTAAAACACCAACAACCTGGCAGGGGACACACCTTAGGGGGCAGGTGATAGTGGTGGTGGCGGCATTCCACACCTTAAATACATTCACAACTTGACAGAGTGGAAGGTAAGTATTCTTGAGACCATCCAAAATATGCTTCGCCTCATTTTCATAAATAACCTCTCCTCTGTGTGAAAGCCATCCACTTATCTACACATGCACTCTTGACAGGCAGCCCAAACTCTTAACACCAGTCCTCCAGAGCAGACTGGTAATCGCACGCACGCCCGCACTCACACACACACACACACGCATGCACGCACTCTCACACACACACACACACACACACACACACACACACTCACACTCACACTCACACTCACACTCACACTCACACAAACACACACCAGCTGCTAACAACTTAAAAGCATGCAATAAGACCAGTGGTGATAAACAATTCCTAACTTATCTTAAAAGTAGAGTTGTTTGAAAGAGAACGCTGGAGGGCATCTGCATGTCTTGTCTCATCCAATGAGGATTGTTTACAGGAGAACAACTCCAGAAGAAGCAGCCGAATAGCGGCAGACAAAGACACTTCAAAAGCTCAACTTACACCTCTTATTTTCAGACATAACGGGAAAAAAAAACATTCATGTGTGAGATGCTTTCAGGCCAAGCTGTTTTCAACTAATGTGGGGCCGAAAAAGACTTTGGGCTAGACCTCAAACAAATTGGTAATGTACATCAAAACGAATGAAGAATGAAGAGAAAATATGCAGTTTCCATGATTCTGTTATTGCACCTTGTAGAGGGTAAGATTTGTCATGTTTTTCATTTGATCAAACATATTTCAGAATAATAAAGAGCATCGGCCCTAATTAGATGCCGTGGTTCTGACACAGAGGGCAGAGAGATATGCATGGGAGCGAATGAACTCTCATTAAAATGAATGGCATCGTTTCATCTCAGGAAAACAACATGATCATAGAAGAGTGGATCTCCTTTATGAATTGTGTGTTATTGCTGTGGTGCAACATGTATTCTATTACTTCAGACAAATTATGCTTTATTCCCATTTATTCCCTATCAGAAGTGCATAACTATGTAGAATAGATGGGGGCGCTTAGGTGGCGTAGTGGATTAAGCGCTGACCATGTACCGCAGGGTTCCTGGTTCAATTCCAGCCGCGGACATATCCTGCATGTCATTCCTTCTCTCTCTCACCCATCCTTCCTGTCATAATCTCTACTATATCTGTCATAAAAAATTAAAATATGACTGCCCCACTGAAAAAATAACAACAACAAAAAAAAGAATAGATAGATAAACTATGTAACTCATATAGATACTCCCTGAACACATACTGTACACACACACACACACTCACATTGCAGTGCAACACAGTGTGAACACAGGCAGCAGGAATATGACCTTTAAAATATGCAGCGTCAAAAGAGCTATTCCTGTTCCCACTGCGTCACGTTCACAAGTACCCAAACTATAAAACTGTCTAGCTCTTCACTATGGGAAGCCCTTACCTTCAGCAACATGTTCAGTACCACTACCATTCTCACGGTCCGTTCGTCTAAAAGATTGTTTTCCTGTCCTACTCCACACTGTCACATAGAGAGCAGCTCATGTGTCAGTGTGTGTGAACCAGAGCAACCCTGAGACACTGAAGTCAGGTTATAAGGATGATGTCTCCTCACTTAGAGCTTTGGGGCACCTGGGGGTTAGCCCAGGCCCAGATGGCTGAGGCTGTAGTCTGACACTCTGGTCAAGGCCACACATACACACACAGACACAGACACACACACACACGCATACACGCACACGCACACACACACGCGTGCATACACGCACACACGCGCATACACGCACAGCCACACACACACACCCACAAACACGCACGCACACGCACACACACACACACACACACACACACACACACACACACACACACACACACACATACAGATAGAGACCAGCTAAAAAAACACTCGAGTGTGAGAAAACATGCTTAGGTGATGAAAGTTCCCTTCCTAATGTTATAAAATACATTTAACCAAAACAATATGATCCTCCATGTTGTGAATCGTTCAGTGGGGTATTTCTCCAACATATGAAAATGTTTTCCCAAAAGTTGGATTTTGTAATCACACTAACACTGGAACTTAAGACACAATGACCAAAAGCTGAAACTCACACCAATTCTGCACAAATACAAACACATTTGCTGCTTTTCACTAATTTTGCAATACGCACCACACTTTTTGCAAAACACTACACACAATTCTCTACATTTCATTTAATCTACCATTCAGAATGCTAAACTCAAACCTCCAATCACACAATCACACTCCTCATGGCAAACACCTATTGCTTTTCAATCATCTCCTGTGTTGGAGAATGATGTATGCCAACTTTGCAGAGCGAGCTAGAGCAAGAGGTGGTGTGAGTCAGAGGAAGAGGAGCAAGAGCAAGAGCAAGAGCAAGAGGACAACCAAGACTACGACCTAGGAGAGCAATTGCCTCTAATGAGATTTGGGCTACTTTGGTTGACCACGTTGATGGATTCAACCTCGCAAAAAGGCGGCAACAGGGAAGGAGCATCATCGGCCAGCCTTACATTGTTGAGGTCCTGGCCAGCGAGGGGGGAACATCACCTGTGAGCAGCTATAAATCACCAAGGCGTCCTGCATCACAATTCAACCCTTGGCCCTTACATATCAGGGCTGGATTCATCATGCCAGACAATACTTTCCCCGCTGTTTGGCCGAGGAGAACATTGCCTGTGATGTCGATGAGGTCCTGTGGCCACACAGAAACGAAAGGCCGCAAGGCTTATTTTATTTTTTCTATTGTTTGTTCTGTATGAAGAACATTTTACAAATCCAACTCTGTTTGCTGAAAGGCATACAGTATTTCAGAATTAAAAAACATCCTATTTTTTACTTACTTATTTGTGTGTTTTATATTTGAGTATGAAAACATAACAGTTTATAACAGGCTACTGTATGTACAGTATGTAATGTCACACTGAAAATGCAAAAGGCCTATTGATAACCTTATCATAGTAGTGTTTTCTGCTCATAATAGTGTTTTCCATTGAGCACATCAGTGTTCAATTGGTTCCTAGAAGTGTCTATTCATTTGATGGTGTGTGTGTGTGTGTGTGTGTGTGTCATTTGATGACAAAGTTTCAGTTTGAGAAGACATAACATTATTTTGAATGTAGTGTTTGCTCTTGCAAGAGATTTGTGGAGTTTATGGTTTTGTGTTTAGAGTTAAGAGAAAATAAGCCATGCTTTCAGAAAATGTGTGGAAGCGATGGAGACAAACTGTAAGCACCTAGCACTGGTGACAGAGCAGTGCCGCTGTTTGGCGGATGAGGATTTACATGTTGTGGCGGTCGTCTTCAAAGTTGTTTACATGACTCAAAAGCTAAATAAGGATGACATGAGCTGAATTAAATGTAAAAGGCTTTATACTGGGGCTATGCTCATTGACATTTCAGATACGCTTGTTTTTGTGCATTTCATTTCGCCTTACATTTCGCCGTTTTTCTCTATCGCTTTAACGCTAACATTGGAACCTCAAACACAATGACCAAAACCTGAAACTGGTCAGTAACGTGCAGTGAGGTCATTGGCTGGGTAGGCAGTGAGCTATTAAAAAAAAATCATGCGAGTAAACTCACTTCTTCAAGAAGTAGGCCTACTACCAGGATCCTCCCTCTTAAGCACCTATTGTATTGTTAGTTTGCTATTCTTCTCTATGCTATTGCTATATTGCTATACTGTATTTTTAGTTTGCTATTCTTCATTTTGCCTTAAAAAAGCAGTACACTCCTACGTTAAATGCAATTATTGTAAGTCGCTTTGAATAAAAGCGTCGGCTAAATGACTGTAATGTAATGTAGGCTAATATACTATACTATAAAGTCAATCACATAGCCCATATATACTATACTATCAAATAGCTGGTCAAAAATGTCAAATGTATTGTTATCTCATAACTACACATAGCGTAGCGCAACAGCCTGTATGGCATTGTTACATTACATTGGGAAATGTAGAACCGCGGCGCGAACAGCAGAGGATGCCGCTACGGCAAGCCAAACGCAAACTGTCAATCATGCTGTCAGAGGCAGCCTGCACGGTGCCTCAACGTCCATCAATGAAGACAATGTGAGAACAGACTACGCATGCGCAAACCTACGAAACTGTTGGTCTATCACTTCGCATAGCACAGAGGCACTGCCTCAGCCTCTCGCCAGCAATCAGCTCGCTTTGGGAGCAAACTCTCCTGGTGCCAGGGCATGCATTATATTTTTAAAACAACACATTTTACATCCTTTATTTTTATTTTAACAACATTTTAACACATTAAAGTTAAGAATAATGAGTAAAAAATATATATATATATATATATATATTTTTTAAAAGACTGCTATTCTTTTTCTTTCTTAAATGCCTGGGTGAGGCACTGCCTACCCTGCCTCACCTGACTGCACGCCACTGAAACTGGTGTATTTTATCTCACACCAATTCTTCACAATGACTAACACATTTCTTGCTTATCACTCATTTTGCAACTCTAAACCACACAGTTAACAAAACACTAAACACAATTCTCTACATTTGGCACACTCTTCCTTGATAAAACATCTCTTGTGTTCACATGGAAAACACTACCATTCAGAATGCTAAACTCGAACCACACAATCACACTCCTCATATGGGCAAACACCTATTGCATTTGAATTAGCAATCGTAGCTTTAGCAATAAAAGGGCCGAAGGTGAGCTCTCTCAGGGTATATCAGGGCTGGATTCATCATGCCAGGCGATACTTTCCCCTCTGCTTGGCCGGGGAGAACATTGCCTGTGATGTCGACGAGGTCTTGTGGCCTTTGTGTAGAGTATATGCATATATTTTCTTTTTTCAATTGTTTGTTCTGTATGAAGAACACTTTACAAATCCAACTGTCATTGCTGAGATGTGACCATAAATTAATTTTAAAAACGTTCTATTCTTGCTTTTGTGTGTTTTATATTTGAGTATGAAAATATAACAGTTTATAACAGGCTACTGTACGTATGTAGTGTAACACTGAAAATGCAAAAGGCCTACTGATAATCTTATCATAGTACTGTTTTCCGCTGATCATAGTGTTTTCCATTGTGCACATCAGGATTCAATTGGTTGTTACAAGTGTCTATTCATTTGATGGTCTGTGTGATTTCATTTTGAGAAGACATAACATTATTGTATTATTATATATTTGAATGCAGTGTTTGCTTTTGCAAGAGATTTGTGGAGTTTAGGGTTTTGTGTGTGAGTTTTTGGATTTGTGTTAAGAGAAAATGAGCTATGCTTTGAGAAAACGTGTTAAAGCGATAGAGAAAAACTGTAATATGAAATGTGTATACTAGAACATCAAAATACTAGATGTCATGTCTCAAAATCGATATGTATCTTACCTCTGTATTGCTTTAAGTCCTGTGGATTCGAGAAGATGGACAAGAAAGTGAACCTGTCAGGCAGCCTAATGCCAGTTACGGTGGTACCCTAGTGCAAATTAGCGATAGCTACGGAGCCCCCCTGGGGTCACATCGTAGAAAAAAAAATATTTGATGTGTGAATCCGTTCCCTCGGTTTAGTAATCCGTTCCCTCTGTTTAGTAATTTGTTCCCTCGGTTTAGTAATTCGTTAGGGTTAGGGTTAGGGTTAGAATCCTTGCGATTGTTCTGGCTCGTAGGACCTAACCCTAACCCTAACCCTAACAAATTACTAAACCGAGGGAACAAATTACTAAACCGAGGGAACGGATTACTAAACCGAGGGAACAGATTTACTAAATCGAGGGAACGGATTCACACATCAAATATTTTTTTTCTACCATGTGACCCCAGGGGGGCTCCGTAGATAGCTACTAATATCATACATACCTCAAATTTGTGTTTTTGAGTCTGTAGGTTCAACAGAAGGTTGGAATTTGTGTCTGGAGGTTAACATAATGATGGTCTATTGAGGCTTTCACTCACTGAATGTTTTTATAGCCCAGGTGAAAACGAGAGTTTGTCATCGTGTTGTAAATGACGATGTATGTGACCTTGCGGTGTGTGTGTGTAGAAAGCTGATGTAGGTGTGCAGAGAGCTGTGTGTGTGTGTGTGTGCGTGTGTGCGTGTGTGTGAGAGAGAGAGAATGAGGGAAACAGAGTATGTAGAGGGCGTATGTAATGTGAGTATAGAGCAGTGGTATGTGCAGAGGGTGGTGGTAATGGGTGTTAATGGATAGCACATGTCATTTAGCTGTAAGCTCTCTCTATAATCACCCAACCACATGATTCAACGTAGCACATGCTTGTGGTTTTCCACCTCCATATCCTATGATCATAGAGCAGTGACACACAGATGCTTTTGAGACCATATTCTGACTGTTACACAGATATCACAAGAAGAAAACATTTACTCTCTTCCTCTCATCGAATGCATTTTTTATATATCTCCTATCATGTCCTATCACTCAGTGTTCTTGCTTTATCTCTCTTTCTCTCTCTCTCTCTCGCACTCTCTGTCTCTCTCTCTCGAAGACCCTTGGGGCGTGGGGGATTCACTGCCAAGTCAATTGTACAACTCTGCCAAGGACTGAGCTTTTAAGTAACAATTCTGAGAAGTTATGAAATCGATCTGGGCTAGACTTTAATACTGAGCAATAAGAACCGTTATGGTGTTCTCATGTCTGTTTTTTTTTTTTTTGCCAAAGCTATGAAGGTATTCTATCTTTCATTTATTGGTGTAGATGTTCATGTACAGATACAACTTCCCAGTATATACTAAGGCCCTGTCCACACGTACACAGGTATTTAAAAAAATATATAGCTTTTTCTATGTGTTTTGGCCTTTCGTCCACATGCAAACTGCATTTTAAGCCACTGAAAATTTACCTTTTGGAAAACTCATAATACTCATAATAAAACTCAGATATTCAGAAAAGTTGTTTCAGTGTTGACGTGTAGACAGGTAAAACAGAGTTTTGGGCTTGTGACATCAGAGTGGGCGTCGTCCGCCGTTATCACCTTTATCATGGCTATCCTGGGTGAGGCTCAATCGTCTCCGGACAGGCGTCCGGCGTTTCCGCTCATCAATGCACAGATGGGGCTTGGCCCCAAATGCGTTGTGCGAGTGTGGCGCAGAGGACCAAACCGCAGACCATGTTATCCTGGATTGCCCGGTGTACCACCCACCCAACGGGATGCATGGTCTGTCGGTATTAGATGACAGCTTCTGGAGGGGTGTCCAGAAATATAGCCCGGGTGAGCCCCTCAACCAGATCTCGGGGTGGTAAAAGGGTAGCCCCTCGGCCCCGAGCCTGGTGGAGTGGAAACAACAACCCATACGCCGAAGAAGAAGAACCTTTATCAGCATCCAGAGGTGACATTTCGCTCTTTCCTTTTCGATTTCGCTATGCTGTTGCTGTGTTGTATTCACCTCTCAAGAAGAAACCCATCAATGTGCATGCTCCTAATGTTCTTCTGTGGTGTTTGACATCATGTTTTACCGCCACGTACTGACCTGGCATGTGAGCGTTTTAAATCGTTTCTTACGTTCTCTTGTGGACGGAGATATTTTCTATAACAGAGCTTGTGTGTTTGAGAATGGAGGAAAAACCCTGTCTTCAAAAATACCCATGTACGTGTGGACTAGGCCTAAGTTAAATGTTGAACAATTGACAACTGGTGTGTGGCTCATGAAGTGGTAAAAATAAAAGTATTTATTTACAAGGAACTTAAAGTGTCTTTTTCTTACTTGTGAAAACAAAAACACAAGAGACAACGACAACTGTGGGTGCTGTTCAACTCAACAAAACAAACATAACCTCTAAACTATTTCTCTAAACACAAAACCAAAATTAAAATAAAATCTCGCTGCCACTTTAGCGATAAAAAAACGAAATACATCTGAACCAGCCATCCTTGTTCCTAGTGAAACTAAACACAAAGGTATCTCTATGTGTGTGAATGTGTGTGTTCTCTATGTGTGGGTCTGAATGTGTGGGTATATCAGTGATAACACATCTCCTTACATTACCTAGTCCAGTTTCTAGTTAATGCTAGCGCCTTGTTCAAACCACGTTCACAGCTCCCGACTGTAAGGTTGTCCAAACTTTTATCCTTGATGTGCCGTGTTGGGATTGGTGTGCTAGATGGAACGTCCCGCTCCAATCAGGATCCCTGATGACCAGGGGTGAAAGTGGTTTGAGTTTCTTACAGGAACTATAGGCTACTACCCCAACCTTCATCGTTTCATATTGTTCTCCTCCTGCCCCCAGCTTCATGCATCCCTGAACACACACATCGTGGTGTTGGTGTCGAAATTAGAAACACTTTAGGGCTGCCAAGTTTCACCAAAAGTTTGGAGTGAGAGTTTTTGGTGGTGGAGCGGCCCAAAACTGTGCACGTTTTGGTAGCGGCGGCCCCTCTCTCCCACACAATTATTTGTGCTAGTTTCCTGCAATTTTAAACCAGCACAAGAAATGAAAATAATTGGAACATTTGATAAAACAAGAGAAATTCAGATAATATATCTTAAGTCTTAATAAACAAATACAGTAGCCTACAGAGTCTAAAACAAAATTGGGCCTCATCAAGTGAACTCAACCCCTTGGTCAGCAGCAGAAATACCCTTGGTCATCATTTTATATACAGTGCATAGATGGCTATCATGTTATACAGTACATACCAGGGTTTTTCCTGGGTCAGAATCAAGCCTTGGAGGTTGATGTTGTGCGCGCGCAGTACGCCCAAATTTTCTTTGAGGGACCCCCAATTGTTGTATTTGTATTGTAAATTGTAATTATTATTATTAATAATTATAATAATAATAATAATACGATGCGATTTGAAAGTACCAGTAGGCTACCAGATATGTATGCACATATTTTGCTACCAGGGTTGCCAGATGGAATTGACAATTTCCAGCCCAACCAGTCTAAAAGCTGCCGAATCCACCCGTCCAGTGTGACCAAAAGTAGCCCAATCTGGCAACACAGCTTGCTTATGGAAGCATATAGTGGACTAAATTCAAATGTTAATGCAATTTGAGATTGCATTTGCATGTTCCACTTTTGCATGCATTCTTTCAGACAATATCCAAATTCAAATGCAATTCTAATGAGCGGATGTGTTTCCTAGAACATATAAATGCAATTGCTAATCACATTATTGCATTACAATTTGAATATTGACTCAAATAACGCAGGCAAAAGTGGCAAATGAATATGCTATTTTGGGATTGCATAGTCATTTTCACATTAGAATGACAATTTGAATTTTGTCAGCTACAAAGCGGATGTGTTTACTAGAACATGTAGGCCTAAATGCAATTGCGTATCACATTATTGCATTACAATTTGAATATTGACTCAAATAACGCAGGCAAAAGTGGCAAATGAATATGCTATTTTGGGATTGCATAGTCATTTTCACATTAGAATGAACTTTTGAATTTTGTCAGCTACAAAGCAGCGCATGACTTTGAAAATTAAATGTCAAATGGCTTTGCATTATCATTTTAATATTGACAGCGAATGTGCACATCAGGTACATGAAAATGAAAATGCAAATCATTAGAATTGCATTTGAATTAGAATATTGTCTGAAAGAATGCATGCAAAAGTGGAACATACAAATGCAATCTCAAATTGCATTAACATTTGAATTGGGTCCACTATATGCTTCCATACGGCGCAAATGTTATCCCGGTCGGACTGTCTCAGTGCCCAGTGCTGCCCACCCAACCACGTCGCGTCGCATCGGGTCTACTGTAAAGCGGGTTAACATGTCCTTTTCAAAGGTATTAAAATAGACGCAACGAAACATAACGTCAGCCATGTGTTTCCTTGTTGGAAATTATGGATCGTGAATCGTGATTGCTTCTGCACTCTGCAGCAATCGGATTTTGATTGACAGGCAGCTGCATCTCTTCCCCCAACGGCGTTCCGGCACAGAAAGCTATAGTATCCATCTGCGCGCAACAAATCCAACACCCGGAAATGTGTTATGCAAATATGCAGGCGCGGTATGATGACGTATGGTACATCACATTTCCGGGTGATGGATTTGATGCGCGCAGCGCAGATGGATACACTAGGAGTAAACCATGAATCGCCTTACTACGGCCTTACTACGGTGAAAACTACGGAAAAAAACTAATATGTAGAGTACAGTCCTATCAATTGTTCGAAAAGGAGTAGGAAGAAGCCTGTCCTACCCCTGTTTATACTTAACAATTATGCTTACATTATATAATCCAATTAATTAATACATATATTTCAGTATCATCCGTTCTAATACTTTTTCATTAAAAATAATTTAAACCTTTTTTTAAATAGAGCAATAGAGCAATATTTCTGCTTTCCTATATATATACAGAGCATAACTTTATATGCAACATATGACATCCACAGTAGTAGATTATAAAGACATACAATGTAGTTGAGCATTTCTCAGCTTTAACCTTCATATGCCATTTGCTTGTGAGTTTGTGTCTATTGTATTACCCCCAAAGTGTCCTTTTTGCTTATTGTCCAGAATGCGTTATTCCCTGTAGGTAATGAGGCCACACCAGAAAGAAATTTTCTTTCTAGATTCGCAGTATTTCAAAACTCCAAGGGGATTCACCTCTGAAGCCTACAGAACACTATTAAGGTTGCCCCAAATATGTTTTGCTCTGGCAGTCACGTTCCCCTGACCTGCCTGGCGGTCACGTTCCCCTGACCTGCCTATGATGTGTGTCCTGGCGGTCACGTTCCCCTGACCTGCCTATGATGTTTGTCCTGGCGGTCCCCTGACCTGCCTATGATGTGTGTCCTGGCGGTCCCCTGACCTGTCTAATGTTACTGCCATTTCTAAAGACTTGTGTTCAATCAGGAGGCATTGTGGCAATGCATGCATTATGTACTGATTGTTTGTCCAACATTCAGAAAGGATTGGCTTCCCGAAAGCTGGAGTGGACTTAAATAGACACATTTCCAACACAAGGAAAGAGAAACACAGAGAAATCCTCCTCATTGAACTTTTGCAAATAAGCATGATCGACCGACTTGCATGGTGTGAAGTGGTTCTGAAGCAGCAGTGGTACGAATGTTGTTCCTTTTTTCTCTCCTGTAGGAGGTGTGTACTTCTTTGTTTGACTTAGTTTTATTCTTGGTTGCCCAGGGGTGTTGCTGAGAAAATTGTTGCGGGATCCTGGACAGAGAAGACTGGTCTGGATTTGGAGGTATTGTTTGAATGTTACAATATTATAGCTATAGTCATAATTACCTACTATTCTCTAACTAACTTTTCTTCGTACAGGGGCTTCCGAGGCAGACCAGTGGCAATGACTGTGGTGTCTTCATGATAATGGTGAGTTATGGTAATGCCACCAAGTGATATGGCACACTTGATTGTTCCTTAAAACCATCAAAAAAATGTGTAAATGTATGTAACAATGACTGACCACCACTTAGTCCTGACCAACATTCTGTTTGTGCATTTGCAAATAAAAAGGTGTGCAATAAAAGGTATTAAGGAACATTCATGTGTGCAGACCTCTCATATCACTTTCCTATGGAGTTATCAGCCATGTACATTTCATTGGATGTGTGTGACTACCTTCTCACTGAGTTATAAGCTGTCACATGGTAATCTTGTCTTTGTGTCTTTTCTCATTACAGTATGCCTGGTATTTCGCCATGGAGGCTACCTTTGACTTCAGCATTGTAAGTATTAAGAAAACAAGAACCCATTATATCAATATGCTATAAGACTTTGAATGCAAATTGAGTAACTGCTCTTTCTTTAGGATGACATGTCTCTCCTGAGAAGGTGGTGGTGTATTGTCCTGGTGGAAAACCTTGGGCTGGAAGGGTATGCTGCAGTGCTACAAAAATAATAATTGTATTTGTACATTTATTATCAAGAGGACTTTGGGGTAACACCTGGCCCTACAATTCAACCTTCCGGTGAAGATAATGTGTGTTAATTTCAGATATGGAAGGAAGTTTGCTCACTTTAGTGAGGAAGGCAGAGCGACCCTTCACGACAGTGTCCCACCTGTATTCAGGACCTATTCAAGTGTTAAAAGGAGTCATGCAAGCAACACCATGGTCAGTGCATCTCTCACTAAGTATCTATGACCGTGTGCCTGTTTCTGAATGGGCTACTGCTCCTAAAACACATACTCCATGCAACTTTATGGCACATGCAATATGTTTAGTGGTACTGTGTCATTCTGAATCCAGCCTGGATCTCTTTTTGAAGTAGTTAACCCTTTCATGTAAAACATACTGGCAATAATGGTGGACTCTGTACAGATGCCACTGGACACTGACGAGGACCACACGTACTTCAAGAGGCCTTACAGCTTTCCTCCTAAAGAATTGGTTAGTGTGAATGAAGTTTATTGCATACAAACATACTATCCACCATTCACAGCTGTACACATAGTCATGCTTATGTGTGTATCCTGTTACCAGGGACAAAGATGTCAGAAGCCTGGAAAGTGAAACCACACTTTATATCAGGACACTTGAGGTAGAATGATCAAGGAAAGAAAGTGAGTGACTCATTCAGTACTTAACTGCACCTTTTCATTGTAACATGGTTAAGCACTGTATTATTATTTTAGGAAAGGGCTCAACAAGTTCAACACCAACGAAGAGTGACCAATGACTTGTTAGTGCATTGCATTTGCAATGCATTTTGGAAACATGAGGAGAGTGCTAATACAAATTCCATGACAGTTTGCAACCACTGATGAATGTGAGTTTCTTAAATTAATTATTAATCACTTCTTTATAACATTTTGTCTCAACAGTGAGAAGCAGCTGTCTCACCATTATATGGTCGAAAATGTGAGAAGAAAAGGAAGCTGAAAGACCATAGAGACAATGTTGAAAGAGCACTTGTGCTAAAGTGCAATCAGCAATGATGTCTTGATTGAAGCGCATTGAGTCGTATCTTGTGAGATGCGCTATACAAATAAAGCTTGAATTGATTTGATCCCTTGTACACTTTTTTGGGGCATTTGTGTTGCAACACACCTGTACATTCTGCACTCTACCCTGTTAGGCCCTTATTTTACTCTAGACAGAAGGGTTGTAACACTTGTTATTAATTCCATTTGGTATACCTCATAAACTTTCTTGCATTTCTGGTGTTTGCATTTTACATATTCTAAATATATGCTATCTACATGTCGCACTGGATGGGGTTATTGCTGTTGACTCATCAGAAAGTAAAGACTAATTCACAGAGTGTATGAAGATTCCAGTAAGGGTTTTGTGAAGGAGCCCTAGTGCTGTTGACATCAGAAATAGAATGTTTTATTTAGCTCATCAGTGTGCACTCAGCACCATGGACACCTCCAGCCCAGCACCTTGCACCACGGTTCCTGCCCTGCTCCATGGATTACAACGATGATCGCCTGACCCTTGCCTGACTCCACCAAGTCCTTTGCCTGACCCCTCAAACCTGTTTGACCTAATAAAGTCCCTCACCTGGGGTCATTGACATTCTTTTATTTATATACAGTTAGGTCTGGAAGTATTTGGACAGTGACACAATTTCCATAATTTTGTCTCTGTATGCCACCACAAAGGATTTGAAATGAAACAATCCAGATGTAATTGAAGTGCATTTTACAGCCTAAGGATGGCCTGTTTCAGTTGCATTGAGAGCTCTGTTGACTGCATGTTGTGCGTATACAGCAACAGCCTCCAAATGCAAATGCCACACTTGGAATCAACTCAGACCTTTTACCTGCTTAATTGATAAAGAAATAATGAAGGAATAAATAGCCCACACTGGCCCATGAAACAGCTTTTGAGTCAATTGTCTAATTACTTTTGGTTATTATACATAAGAGCTATAATTCATAAACCCTTCCTTCAATTTGGATGTGAATACCCTTAACCTAAAGCTGAGAGTCTGCACTTTAAGCCCAGTAAATTCTGTTGGAAATCTCATATAAGATACGTTAGATCCAAAGTATCAAGGAGTATTGCAGTATTGTGCAGGGCAAAACATATTCTGGAACAGAGGATGTTGTATACTCTATATTGTTGTCTTGTCTTACCCTATTTGAGTTACTGTGTGGAGATATGGGGAAATGAATATAAAAGCACTTTAAACCCATTGATTACACTACAGAAAAAAGCTATGAGGATTTTGATTGATTGATTGAAAACTTTATTAGAAGATTTGCAGAAGTAGGTACATGAAAGTACATATTACATACAAGGTCAACTAACAGGATAAAAACCCAAGAAAGCCAATGGCTTATTTCAATTGGGGTCCTTGATTCTCAATTCATCGTTACATGTAAGACCGACAAAACAAACTAGTACTATCTACAAGATAATACAGACAAATAACTATTACTATCTACAAGATAAAAATACATCCATCATGGGAAGAACAATACAACAAAACATCAGGTATGTACAGCGGGTAGGGCAGGTGGGGACATACACCACAGGTGGGGGCGGGGGACAAAACACAAAGTATGTACAGTGGGTAGTTCGGGTCTTTTAATCTGATTTTTGATTTAGAGGGTCCAGTTACGGATTGCAGCCTCCTGTAAATGTTTTTTGAGAGTGGTTTTGAAGGTGGGCAGTGTTTTGCACTCCTTTAAGATTATAGGAAGGGCGTTCCACATTTTTACTGCAGTACAGATTGTACATGAGGTCGGATATCGTGATCACACTAATAACTTGTTCCTAATGTCAAAAATATGAAGAAAATATGAAGGAAAGCAGAAATATTGCTCTATTGCTCTATTTAAAAAAAGGTTTAAATTATTTTTAATGAAAAAGTATTAGAACGGATGATACTGAAATATATGTATTAATTAATTGGATTATATAATGTAAGCATAATTGTTAAGTATAAACAGGGGTAGGACAGGCTTCTTCCTACTCCTTTTCGAACAATTGATAGGACTGTACTCTACATATTAGTTTTTTTTCCGTAGTTTTCACCGTAGTAAGGCCGTAGTAAGGCGATTCATGGTTTACTCCTAGTGTATCCATCTGCGCTGCGCGCATCAAATCCATCACCCGGAAATGTGATGTACCATACGTCATCATACCGCGCCTGCATATTTGCATAACACATTTCCGGGTGTTGGATTTGTTGCGCGCAGATGGACCCTACTCACAGAAAGTCTTGCCGGAACGCAGCACCGGACCGTTCCGGCCCACTTTCACCTATGCTGATGACGCCAACCAGGTAGTGGGTGGAGCCTCTGCGTCTTGGAACACAGAGACCCCGGAGACAGACATAGAGAGAGACGGAGAGAGACAGACACAGAGAGAGAGACACACACAGAGAGAGACGGAGAGAGAGACACACACACAGAGACGAAAGAGACTCACACAGATAGAGATGGAGAGAGACACACAGAGAGAGACGAAAGAGACTCACACAGATAGAGATGGAGAGAGACACACATGGACAGGCGTTTGCTGCGGCCGTAACATCAACGCATCGATGTCTCTAGTTCAGAGTCTTCTCTCTGATGTGTGTGGCGTTGGGATGGCGGCAGATCCTGGTTGTCCAGCTGGGAATTAGAGACTGGGGGTCTGTGCCGGTGTTCCTGGAGACTGGGAATGTGTCCGCTGAGTCTGATCTCACTCAGTCTGCAGGTTTCTGATATTTTAATTAAAGAGCAAATCCATAGCAGGAAAGATAGACTGTAATTTCAATAATTCATAACGGTGCTTTACGAGACAAATCACGCAGGCAGGCAGGCAGGCAGGCAGGCAGGCAGGCACACTCTCTCTCTTTCTCAATCTCTATTGCACACACACACACATACACACACACACACACACAGACACACACACACACACACACATACACATACACATACCTTCACTGTAGTTCAGAGGGATAAACCACATACAGACACATCACACACAGTAGGCTACACACAAAGACTGTTCTTCAGAGAGGCTTTACAGAGACGGAAGACACACACAGGCAGAAGGCGGCTGAATCAATTAACTGTTACAGCTGTGATTTTCATCTCCATACCAGAGAGAGAGAGAGAGAGAGAGAGAGAGAGAGAGAGAGAGAGAGAGAGAGAGAGAGAACATATTTCTGTGTTATGCCGTTTGCTGTTCAGTTCTGTAGGTGTGTTGGTTGCTGGTAGTGAGTGGGCGTTGCTGCATACACTATATATATTCTACACAGACGCCTATAAAGTATTTTTACTTCACTCTTAGGTGACAGCTTCAAATCTGTCAGAAGAATCATCCTGCATGTGTGTGACATAAATGTGCCTGCCTTGGATATTTATGTGTGTGTGTGTATGTGTGTGTGTGTGTGTGTGTGTGTGTGTGTGTGTGTGTGTGTGTGTGTGTGTGTGTGTGTGTGTGTGTGTAGGTGTGGATGTGGGTGTGGGTGTGTGTCTACCACTCACAAATGGTTCAGAATGCTGCTGCACGTGTCCTTACTAGGACCAAACGAAGAGCACACATCACACAGGTCCTGAGATCACTGCACTGGCTCCCTGTCAGTTCTAGAATAGACTTCAAGATTATTTTATTAGTCTATAAATCACTCCACTGCGACGCACCCAAATACATCATGGACATGCTCACAAGATACACACCGACTAGACCAGTGGTTCTCAACCTTTTTTGGGCCAGCGCCCCCCTGTCCATTATCCAGGTCTCTTACCGCCCCCCATCAAAAAAAAGTAGGCTTATTTTCTTCCCTGAATATTAACGTTGACTAATATTCTGTCTTATATCATTTAAAAAGCATGTCAATGAATGCCAAATAATAGATTTGATTTAACTGGGCAGTTGGAATATCATTATCATTAGTTTACCAGAGAGCAGAAAAGCGAATGTGAATGTGAATAAAAATGCTGTTTCTGAGTGTTGAACAAACTTAGACAAGATCAGAGAATACAAACAGACTGCTAGGAACAGCAGCAATTTCACACATGTCCGATGCAGAACAAACAGTAGGCTGCAGAACTGTACATTACAACTAACATTGTTAGTTTTTTTAAGTGTGCTGGTGTTGCATTTCTCCAAATTGCTGTTTTATGATGCTAATATTTATTCATTTTTTTATTGGACTTTGGGGGGTTGGTGTCACAATATGGCGGCAAACGCTAGGGGGCTATTATTTTAATATTTATTAGTATTCTAAGGTATTATTTTCATAAACTGACCACTTAGGTCGAATTTCTCATATCAACTAAATTAAATAAGCTGTATTGAAAGGAAGCATATAAAGTGAATGCGTAAGCGCAGAGGGTAGTGTGTATACGCGGGGAGTGAGTATTTGGCACGACAGGCTTATGTCACCGGCGTTAAGGGAGGTCGACACAGAGTGTATTAATTAAGCACGTATTTATTAAGTTTCACAGGCTAGTCAATGTCACAGGCGTGCTGGAGAGAGAGATGATCCAAAATAATAATAATAATAATGTCCGCTCGAACTCCGCTGGTGCGCGGCCGCTCCTGCGCGTCCCGCCCAGCTGTTCCCCTTCCGGGATAGTTCTCCGCGGTGTCTCCGTTACACACCCCCTTTCAGGATCTGCTGCTGCTGCTGTGGCTCTCTCTCTCTCTCTCTCTCTACTCTCTCTCTCTCTCTCTCTCTCTCTCTCTCACCACTTAATGCGCGAACGCCCCCCAAGAACACCTCAACGCCCCCCTTTTAAAAAGATCTGTTCCAGCGCCCCCCGATGTTGTCTGAACGCCCCCTGGGGGGCGGTACCGCCCCCGTTGAGAAACGATGGACTAGACCCTTAAGGTAGACCCTTAAGGTCTAGTGGCACAGCACTTCTGATAGTACCAGAAGCCAGGACCAAGAGATTTGGAGGATCAGCTTTTAGCATTATGCTTCTAGATTGTGGAACACCCTACCTGAGAGCCTGAGGTTGTCTAAAACTCAGGAAATTTTTAAGCAAGACCTCAAGACCTACTTATTCAGTGTCGCCTTTTGAAATTAAGGGAGACATTGGAGATTATAGAACTAGGATTACTGTGCTGTTACACCATACTCGCACTTGAGATCTTGTGTTGACAGGAAAGCGGACCTGGGTGCTGATGGGGCACTGATAGCTGCCAGTAGCACCTACACCAGTACCAGGACTGGCACCAGGCTGTACCTGGACCACCACCAGGTTGTATTGCTGCTAGTATTGTTGTGTTGTTGCATCATAACTGCGCTTGAGATTCTCTATTGGCAGGAAAGAGTACCAGGGTGCTGAAGTTCCAGGATTTGTGCCCATGCTGGATGCAGAATGATGCAGAAATAACTCTAAATGTATGGACAGTGTGTACGCTGATAATATGCAGGGAATTTTCCTGGATACACAGTGTACAGGTTTTTCGCCCTTGCTTGCTTGCTATGCGCCGGTGGTCCTCGGGCCTCTCCTCGGGGGCCCCCGGCCACCCCGTGTGCCTGGTCTGTTCCGCCACTGGGGCAACTGCTTGGCTAGCCTGGTGCGGGGCTATTATGGTCTGTGCTTGCTTGGCTGGGCCAGGTGTGCTGGTGGTGGGGCAGGCTGGGTATGTGGGGCGGCGGGGGCTCCCCGGGGGGGGGGTTTGGGGTCCGCCGCTGGGTGCTGGTAGGTAAACTGGTAGTAGTCGCTCTATGAGTAGAGGGCTGCAAGGGAATTTTCCTGGCTACACTGTGGGGAGATTTTCATTATAACATCTATTATTTCATAGCATAGGTCTCAGTTGGGAGGGAACCCTTTCTTTTCCAGTTTTTGTTCCCCTTGGCACCCATTTGTTGAGGGACCGCCAGCCATCTTTAAATGGTGAGCAAATTGATTGACACTTGTTTGTCAGTCAAGCTACAGGGCCACACGGGCAGCCGGTAAGGGACATTTTAAGTGTTTAAAGTGTGTTTATTTTGATAGGTTTTCGTTGTGTATGTTTTCATTGTATGTGATTTGTGCATGTGTTTATCTTTTAGGTTGATAACCTACTTTGTGGAAATGAAAGGAAATTTCATTAAATACCAAATATTGCACATTGAGTTGAGTAGTCACGCACCGTGTTGTGTCCAACCCTTTCGGTGAGAGTAAAACCGAACATACACAGTGTACAAGTTTTTACTCTTGCATGCTTGCGGCTCTGTCAGTATGTAAAGCGCATTGAGTCGCATCTTGTGAGAAATGCGCTGTACAAATAAAACTTGATTCGATTTTGATTTGATACGTGCGTGGTTGTGTGAGAGTGAAGATGAAGAGGAGTCCTAGGACATTCATGTGTATGTGTGAGAGTGAAGATGAAGAGGAGTCCTAGGACATTCATGTGTATGTGTGAGAGTGAAGATGAAGAGGAGTCCTAGGACATTCATGTGTATGTGTGAGAGTGAAGATGAAGAGGAGTCCTAGGACATTCATGTGTATGTGTGAGAGTGAAGATGAAGAGAGTGAAGATGAAGAGGAGTCCTAGGACATTCAGTGACATTAAGCAATGCAGCGATGCAGCTGTCGCATGTAAAATGCACAACAGTGTCTCCGTCAATCAGCCTCCCTGTCAGGCAGTCGGCAAGGCTTCATATGCAGACAGCAGGAATGTCTAGATGAGTAGGGTTGAGGGGAAGGGAAGGCGCTGATACGTTTGGTGGGGAGTGTGAGTGAGTGAGTGTGAGTGAGTGTGCTCTTAGTTGGCAGTCAACACACACTGACTCACTGACCAGAGGGGAGCTGCTGGCGTGGATAGGGCCTGTGCTGGAGTTAGGACAGTAGTCATGTATACAATCACACACACACACACACTCACACACACACACACACACCTAAATTACGTTATTCTTTTTTATTTTATTTTATTTTCTGAGTGGGGCAGTCCCGCTCATATTTTTTTCATTTTATTGACGGATACAGTAGAGATTTAGACAGGAAGGATGGGTGAGAGAGAGAGGAGGGATGACATGCAGGATATGTCCCTGGACGGAATCGAACCGGGGACCCTGCGGTTACATGGTCAACGCTTAACCCGCTACGCCACCTAAGCACCCAAATGACATTATTCTACATTAGGGCTGGGACGACGCGTCGACGTAATCGACTACGTCAATACGTCGACTTGCGTAATGTGCGTCGGTGCGTCGTAAATAAACAACATGGCTGCGACCAGTGGAGACATGAGAGCCGGCAGCTAAAAGACTGAAGTGTGGGAGTACTTGAAAACAATGTGGTGGTCTGTAAACTGTGCAGAAATGAAATGGCCTATCACAGCATGGCCTACGTCTGCAACGAACGAGCACCTCAAGTGAAAGCATCCTGGAGCTCTTTGTGAAGACAGCCGCAAGATAGCACCGTAAGTCACCGTTGTATTTCTGTTCACTTTTCCGGCCGTGTATGAGTGAAAAATTGATAGCTACTAGCTAATGTTACACAAGCAATGTAGCTCACCACAGTTTGTATGTCTTGTCTTCTGGTGTTAGTAACGTTAGCTATGTAGCTGGCTAGCTACGGTAGCCTATTGTCATTGTGGTGATCGCACCTACGTTATCAAGCTCGTAGCTCGCATGCTACGTTAGCATCAATTTAGCTAATCATAACATAGCAGCGAGAGTAACATTAGCTAGCCATGTAGCTACTAGCTAGCTATGTGTTGTGGTGATGGACAGACTTCTAAATGGCCATGTTGGCATTCAAGTTGGCTAAACATAGCAGTGAGGTGGAAATTAAGGGGCCTACACATGATAAGAAATGTGTGCTTTTTTTATTTTCAGGAGGCAAAGCAGTGTGGAAAACTTTTTCCACCAAAAGAACACAACTCCATGCACACCCCAGATGGCTGCTCAGCTTTCTAACTGCATCTTAGAGATGATCGTCAAGGACATGAGACCTGTTGCTAACACATTTCACCCAGGGTATACACTTCCCTCCAGGCACCACTTCACAAATTTGATGGAGAAGAAATACGAGGCTACTCTAGAGAGAGTGAAATCTGAAATTAAAAATTAAAAAATCACACTCACCACAGATGCTTGGACAAGTATTGCCACCGAGGCGTACTCAGGAGTCACCTGCCACTTTATCTCTGAAGACTGGGAGCTGACTTCATACAGTCTGACCACGATTTATATATTTGTACAAGGATAATTGAATAAAATACTGAAATGTTGATAAGAGAAGTTTTTGAAATTTATTTTGGGAAAATTAAGTGATACATTAATCGAACAGTAAAAAAAATAATCGTTAGATTAATCGTTAGAAAAATAGTCGTTTGGGACAGCCCTATTCTACATATACCTGTAATTGACATGTCTGAGTGACAGATCTCTTGAGTGTGGTTGACGTCTACATGACTAATTGTCCTGTAAGTTTCCTTTCCCAGCTTCTCCCAGGATATCACTCACCTAAACTCCTTCCATAGAATGTTTAATTATGCCTTAATTGCAATCAGGTCTTCGTTGCAATTATCACACACAATCTGCCTAATATCACCAACAACACATATATCATCAACCCCCACATGGCCTCTGTGACACTAACACATGCATCATAGTCAGTTTTCCCAAATTAAATGGAGAATTGCAGGATCCTGTTTACACACAGTTAAGTCCTCAGGAAGGGAGGGGAAGGAGACTAATGAGGGAGAGGGAGGTGATGTTAATCTTTTGTATGCGTGTGTGCGTGCGTGCGTGTGTGTGTGTGTGTGCGCGTGCGCGTGTGTGCGTGTGTGTGTGTGTGCGCGTGCGTGTGTGCATGCGCATGCACATGCGTGTGTGTGTGTGTGTGTGTGCATGCGCATGCGTGTGTATGCATGTGTGCATGCATGCAAGGCTGTCCCTGGGCCTATGTGTCTGCCTGTGTATTTCTATGTATATTTACATCCCCTCTGACAATATAAACTTTACCCAGGGACGTAATTAATTAGGGGCTGCTGTTCTAATAATGACTGCATCTAAATGCTTTATTCCCAGCATTATAATCTGCATTATTATCCGTATCCTCATCGCAGCTACCCAATTCAATTTTACTCCTCACTTCCCCCATCACCCCAGCCCAGGGCCCCAAACAACGGCACGATGAACGATTCCGCTTTGTGTGCGACGACTCCTCACAAGGCGATAAGATTGCACTGATTAAAGCGATTACTTCTGCCCGACGTGTCAATAAATCTGCTTTATGGTTTGTGTGCTGTGCCGAGCCACGGAGAGATCTCTGAGTGATGTTGTTTTGTTGTTTTTTTTGGTTTCTAATGAATACTTTATGAGATGTGTGTGTGTGTGTGTGTGTGTGTCTGCTCTGATGCAGGGCTGTTTTCTCTGCAGGCATCAGGCCCCCCTCTTGTCAAACTCACGGAAACACAGGTAGGCCTGGCATCCAAGTGTGTGGGCGCGTGCATGTGTGTGTGCGTGCATGTCTGCGTGTGCGCGCATGTCTGCGTGTGCGCGTGCGTGTGCGCGTGTGCGTGTGTCTGTGTGTGTGTCTGTGTGTGTGTGGGTGTGTGTGTGGGTATGTGTGTGTGTGTGTGTGTGTGTGTGTGTGTGTGTGGGTGGGTGTGTGTGGGTGTGTGTGGGTGTGTGGGTGTGTGTGTGTGTGTAGACCATGGGCCAGCAAGAGGCATCCCTCTCCTTGGAGTGATTTATTCGTCTCCCAGAGGAGCAGAAGTGTAGTAGACTGATCTGGTTGTAGAGAGGAGATTGCTTCTGTTCAGTCTCAATCACTGCAGACAACTGGCTTAGGCAAAGCGCCTCCATTCTCCCAATACAATACAACACAATCATTCAAATTGTATTATTACGCATAACACCATATATTACGCACCGCATCTTCATAACCCAGGACATGCTACATAAATATGATATTTTCCCAGCCTATAATGTGTATTCTGATTTTCACTAGAGGCTTAATAGATTTGTATTATAACAGCATCCATTTATCTGCATGAAATCCCACATCAATAGTAATGATAGATTGTATAATCCCACAGCTGTGTTGTCAACCCCTCGCCTCTCTATATTACAATTCAAATACACCGTACAAAGAGGAGAGGTGGAAGGAGAGACGGTTTAGAGCGATGGAGGGAGAGAGTATGTAAAAAGGAATGGAGAAATTGATACAGAAAATGAAAGGAGAGATGGTAGCATAGATAGAGAGCTACCTACAAAATGTAGGAAATGGTGATGTGCAGAAAAATCTAAATGTAAAGATGTCGGTAGAGATGGACGGAGAGAAATGATAGAGGTAGATGTGAGGATAAGTGTTCAATGTGGAGGGATGGATCCTGTGATTAACTGTGGAGCTCAGCAGGCTGCTGTAACTGCATTACTGGTGTCCCCTCATTCACAACACATACTACTATAAAATAATATATGTTTTTATTAATTATCATTCCCCTTTTGATGTGTGAACACTATACCATCTGAATGCTTTTTGCTGTCAGTAGGCAGCGAGACGCAGGCAGGGGGGGGCAGCGGGGGCAGGGGCAGAAGGAGTCATTTATGGCGCTTTTCCATTGACCGGCTCGGCTCGGCTCGGCTCGGCTCGGCTCGGCTCAGCACGCATATGAAAAGTTCTGGGTAGGATACGTTCTCCACTATACACAAGAGACCAGGGGCCTCATTTATAAAGCTTGCGTACGCACACTAAGGTGCGTAAGCAAATTATCCCGCAATTTTGGGATTTATAAAATAAAAACTGTGCGCACCTCTAGGCTACGCACACTGTGATCCATGCGTACGCATAGAAACTCGAGAACTGTCAACTGCGACTCCGCTGGCAGAAGGATGAAACAGGAGAAACGCTTTGAAATGGATACAATTTCCACCAACATAAATCGAAATATTACCTCACATATTATGTGAGTGCACACAAAGAATATACGTGCACACTGTGTGCACATATCTTATTCTCCCTTGTCCTGTACCCATCACAATGTAACCTACATATATCTTTGTTCGTATATAGATATTCATGCAAATATATTAACTTTTTATATTCATATTCATTGCACATAGCGAGGTTGGACAAGTTGAGCACCATTCCTGATTCACTGTTCCCGAGTGCTCAGTGGGTAACGTCCCGATAAGTCCAATGATCGCAATATCCATACATTGAAGAACATGAACAAGCCCACTAGACAATTGACTATCATCCCCAAGCACACCCCATCTATACGGACTACGAACATTTTAAGCGCACAGACACTTTATTACTGAGCTACAGGATGACCTGTCCTGGAAGAACAACACAGCAGCCATCATCAAGAAGGCACAACAGCGGCTCTTCTTCCTGAGAGTCCTCAGGAAAGACCACATCGGACAGGAGATGCTGGTGGCCTTCTACCGCTGCGCAGTGGAGAGCATCCTCACCTACTGCATCTGCAACTGGTTCTCCAGCTGCACAGCCGCAGAGAGGAATGCGCTACAGAGAGTCGTGAGAACGGCCCAGAAGATCACCGGCGCCCCCCTCCCCTCTCTGGAAGAGCTGTACAACACACGCTGCCTCAGGAAGGCCTCCAAGATCTCCAGAGACCCATCCCACCCTGGGTACGAACACTTTGCTCGGCTGCCCTCGAACAGGCGGTACAGGACCATGTTCGCAAGGACAAACAGACTGAAGCTCAGCTTCTACCCCAGGGCCATCCAGGCCCTGAACACAGCAAAGACCTAGGTTCTGGGCCCCGGACAGTCTGGACGGATTGATGGCAGCTGCTGGATTGAAAATCAGGTGTAGTCAGGGTTCGAGTTATGTGGGAGCCAATGGGAGCTGAGCTCCCATAGAGATGGTCTGAGGCTCTCTGAGCTCCCATGAAGGCAGTAAAATCAAAAATCTGTGGGGGTCGCTAATAATACATTACCACAACTATTATTTGATCAAAATGTCAATGTAATGAATATTATTTAATTTATATTATAAATATTGTAAAATAAACACGTTTTTCAAAAGAACTACGCGCACCATTAATCTCCTGTGAATGACAGTATGCCTTTGACTGCCTGCACTTCACCACCAAGACACCATGGGGCGCAGTAGAATATTGTGCAACAGCAAAAGGTTGATTAATCAGCTGTGCGGTAAACCGTTGGAACACACAGTGCACAGCTGATTAATCAATTAAACCAATAGAGTGAGACACCAGTTGCCTTTCAGGAAGTAGTGAGATCGTGCACCTAGCCTATTATTGAGAAGCAAACATTCATTCATTAGCTATACAGGAGTATATACATACAGTAGCTACCATGCCGCCCAAAAAAAGGCCACTGCTGCCGACCGGGTCATCAAGCCTAGAAAATGTCGGGTTTTTATCAAAGAAACCTGCTATGACACCTAACGTTAGCCCTGCTGCTACTACTGTTACTACTACTGCTGCTACTACTGAGGACTCTGCTACCTACTGAAAACAGACCACTCAGCCTACTGAAAACAGACCACTCAGCCTACTGAAAACAGACCACTCAGCCTACTGAAAACAGACCACTCAGCCTACTGAAAACAGACCACTCAGCCTACTGAAAACAGACCACTCAGCCTACTGAAAACAGACCACTCAGCCTACTGAAAACAGACCACTTTGGTCTATCTTGTCTCCGTAAAGGTAAGGTGGCTTTTACTTTTTACTAACCTAGTGTACTAACCTAATGTATTTTTCGCTCCTTCTGTATAGCAAAAATAACAAAATTATTGGCCGAGATACATGTGTGACTATCGCTTTTATAGCTGTTGTTTCATGTGGGGCTGTTGATGTGGTGAAATGAGTAGCCTGCAGCTGTAGCGTCAGGATATGTTGGGATTTGAGGATGAGGATGATGTTTCTGTACCGGTACCGTTTTTAAAGTATCGATTTGTCACCGGTATCGAATAAAACCCAAACTGTACCCAACCCTAACTATATGTTTACATGCCAACTAATTAGCTAATTCATTTCTTTCATTTAGAGCTGAGGGGAGCAACAGAGAGACAGACAACAGGACAGCAACAGAGAGACAGACAACAGGACAATAACAGAGAGACAACGGGAGAGGAGAGCAATAGAGACAGAACTGAATGCACTGAACCTTTTTTTTATTCTTTGCATTATTAACACTGTTGTGTTATTGTGTTATTAAAGTGTTTAAGTGTTTTATGGTAAAGCATTATGAGTGGTGTGTGTGTGCAGGGTGCTCGTGAGTTGTATATTTTGGGGAGGGGGGAGGCTTGTGTATGGGGGCGGGGGGTCCTCACACAAAGGAGTAGCCTAGGGCCACTGACCACCTTAATCCGCTACTGCCTATAGCTAATTAAAACTGGTAAGTCCCATCGCTGTGTGGGTATGATTCGCGCGTGCATGAGAACATTTCGCACTGTTATTTTGGAGACCCCCACAGAGTTCAGCTTATAACTCGAACCCTGGGTGTAGTGCTGAGGCACAAATGTGTACATTTCAAGCCTGCCAACTGCGACACTTTAAATGAATGTGCAATAACACTATGTGCAATATGACAACCCTAGGGTACATAAGGTTGCAGAGAATAGGAAATGTTAGAATAGGTATAGCATAGCATAGAGTACAGCAATAGGTTAGAATAGGTATAACATAGCATAGAGTACAGCACAGTGTTTTATTTGTACAGTATAGCATAGTGGATAGTGTACATAGCCTTTATTTGTGCAAACCAGCTCCTTTCCCTTTTTTTTTTCTTTTTTTCTTTTTCTTTCCTAGCACCAGGGGAGCACCCCCCCTCCCACATTTCGTTGTTTGGTACCTGTACTATATCAATGACAAATAAAGACCATTCATTCATTCATTCATCTATTATTACTAATTGCACCACCAGTGTATCTTGTCTTACTTGTCTTACTTAATCTGTAATTATTAAACAATACTTGGATGTTATGACATGTATTATCATGAATAGTAAGGTGAACAGTAGGACGAATCACGTTTAAACTGACTCTGTTGTTGAAGCAGTCTGGAACATAGATATTATAGACGAGAGAAGAGAGTTTCGGTGCGTACGCAAAGCAAGAACATTTTTGGATTCTGATTTATAAAAGGCGCACCGCACGCGCACGCACGCACGCAAGTGGAATTTGCGGGCCACTCTTCCCACACCTGCTTCAATCAACCCTAATTAAATGTTGCGCACGGGAACGAGCGTCTCGCCCCACCCTTTTTAACACCCATGCTTTGCCTATGTGAAACACCCATGCTTTGCCTCAGTGAAATGCCCGTCAGAAGGCGAAAAAAGAAATCACCCACTCAATTTCTGCGCAGTAGTTCCGCTTAACGAACACATGAAACTCTCGTATAATATCTATGTTCCAGACTGTATCGACAACGTGTTCACCTTATTATTTATGATAATACATTTCATAACATTCAAGTATTGTTTAATAATTACAGATTCAATTAAATATGATTCCCGATTAAACTGTACAACATATCTCCCTTTGTATTGATTATGTTAAATCATTTTATTTTATTTTAGATTAGATTAAATCTTATTGTCATTGACAAGTGCCAAGGTTGTCACAAGGAAATGCAGTTCGTCATCTAACCTGCATTGTAGAAAAGCCAAGCATGTTTCAAGTTTATTGTTACGTTACAGAGAGTAAAGTTCGTAGGCTTCGGTTCCTGACATGGCAGCACAAGACATAAGGCAATAGGCATAATACAAGATAAAGGTGACAATATTACAGCTAAGACAGGATACACTAGTGATGCAACTATAGTAATAATAGATAGTTCAGTAATCTGTGCGCTTAAAGTTTTCGTAGTCCGTATACATAGGGATGGGGTGTAGGCCTACTTGGGGATGATAGTCAATTGTCTACAGTGGGCCTGTTCATGTTCTTCACTGTATGGATATTGCAATCATTGGACTTATCGGGAACGTTACCCTTATGAAGACGTACATTACTGTTAAGTCAATGCGGACGGTGGTCAACCTCGCGCTACGTGGAATGAATATGTATGTAAAAAGTAAATATATTTGCATGAATATCAATATGATATGTACAGTAAAGATATATGTATAGTGTGATGCGTACAGCAGGGCTGGACTGGGACAAAAATTAGGCCCTGCCCTGTGGCTCAGACCGGCCCAACACAATCGGTCCGACACCGCCGATCAACATGCTGGCAGTCTGTTGAATATACCATTTGTAAAACCCCCTATAGAGCGGAGTAAGTGACATGGACAGCAAGTATACCAATGCAAGTGTGAACCAGTGTACTCACTCACTGTTGACGTACTCCACGGTGATGAGACATGGCTGCTGTGCTGAGCAAACAATACCCATACTCAATACTGTTAAGTAGTTGTATAACAAAAAGCTCGGCAGTCATAGGAATAATTACAATTATTTAGAGCCACTTCCTACTGGTGCCATCTGCACATGTGAAATACTTTTGTGCCGCTGTATTTTTGGTTCTCTGCTGAGGGTGGTAATCTAAAAAGTGATCTAGCATGGAAGGCTCAGGACAGGCAAAGTAATTGAAGTCCTGAACGTGGCACTCTGTTTCCTCTGTTTCCTCTTTTTCTCTCTCCTTTTCCTCTCTTTCCCTGACACTCTGCTTTTCTGGGGAGGGCAGCAGCAGCTCAACCTGGTTCAACAAGACATGGACAGAGAAGTAAACTAACTGGTTGTCAAAATCAGCAAAGTTCTCATTTACATGTACACACAGGCTGCATGATTGCATTATGTTACACCAGAAGCCCAGTCATTTCAAATGGAAGGTTGCAAGACAACATTATTGGGTTGCAGACTGCATGAGTTTTATTTCTCCATGCAATAAAAAGCATTCATTAGTTCTGAACTAGGCTAGTGTAGATTTTAAACAAAAATATTTTTATTTTCAAATAAAAAGTATTATTAACACCCATTGTTGGTATTGCATTTATGTCAGTGACAGTGATACCTCAACTTGCTAGCTAGCAACAAAATAGAAAGTCACAAAATGCAGAACACCCCCATCTAACGTTAGCTATAGAGTCCACAGCCAAGCAGCACTAACGTTACACCACGAGAGAGATCACTGTGTGTGTGCATGAATTCCAGCCAAGTCCTGGTGAAGCGCAATGCAATCATGCTGCCTGTACGGGTTAGCATAAGTCATAAGACATTCTCTGCTGCTGCTCCCTTAATCTGGCCAATGCAAGCGACTAACATAACTTTGCTTTTGTAAAACCAAGTAACAACATTGCTTACCTCTCTAGCTGTATCCTCTGTCTCCTCCTCAATTGCTAACGGCACATCAGTGCTAACGTTAGTTAGCGGTAAAGATTTTGCTGTGGCAGCCGCAGCTGTAGTAGGCCTAGCCCCCACAGTCGATGCAGAGAACATATCTGTCAGTTTCGGACATTTTGAGGCATCCTCTGCTAGCTTCTTACTTTTTTTCTCCCTAATTTTCTGGGCACCCCCTTTCACTATCTTATCTACGGACATGACACTGTACTTGGGTTGTCGGCCGAGGGATCAGAGTGGGGGAGGGGGCCGATGGACAGCAGGTGTGTGATTGGGCCAGCCCATGTGTTATTATAAACGGGGGCCGCCGCTTGATTCAGCGCTAGTTGATGCCGCGCTATTTTGGGCCGCGCTAGTTTGGGCTTGGCCACGCTATTTTTTATTTTATTTTATTTTTTTTGGGGGGGGCGGCCCGACCGCGTCCTAACTATTCCCACCGTAGTTGGGGTAGACCACGCCAACTTCTGGAATATGTAGGGGTGTTTTTTTTTTCTTTTTCTCAAACACAAACACAATCACTGACACTAAGAATAGGCGCGCGTTCCGCTTGCGGCCGTGCCCGCGGCGAACATTGACCGTTGGCCCGCGGCACACTCAGCGCCGCCGAGTTGCATACAGAGATGGGTAACCTATATCTAATCGTGCACCCCGTGTTACGTCACAAGCTAAAATCCAATGGGGTTGCGGAACGACCTGCGGGGCGGAAGAACAAGATACAGAGAACATCCCTACATATTCCAGAAGTTGGCGTGGCGTGGGCGTGGTGTGGGCGTGGTCTACCCCAACTACGGTGGGAATCGTTAGGACTCGGCCCAAAACTAGCGCGGCCCATCTGCCAGCGGGCAGAAAGATTGTATGGCCAGTCCAGCGGTGGCGTACAGGACAAGGACGAATAAGATATGTGCAGTGTGCACGTATCCTTTGTGTGCAGTCCTTCATAATACGTGAGAGGCAATATTTATTATGTTGGTGGAAATGGTATCCATTTCAAAGCGTTTCTCCTCTTTCATCCTTCTGTCAGCGGAGTCGCAGTTGCTCATTTCTCCAGTTTCTATGCGTACGCATGGGTGCCAGTGTGCTTAGAGGTGCGCACAGTTTCACGCCAAGTTCCTTTTTTATAAATCCCAAATTTGCGGGAAAATGTACATACGCATGTACGTACGCAAGTCACAGAATCAATCAATCAGATTCTAACCTCTCCATCATGAGCAAAACCAAAAAGTTGCATAAGGACGTCAGGGACAATATTGTAGACCTGCACAAGGCTGGAATGGGCTACAAGACCATCAGCAAGCAGCTTGTTGAGAAGGAGACAACTGTTGTGCGATTATTTGAAAATGACAGAAAGACAAAATAACCATCGGTCTGGGGCGACGATCATGAAATGCATCTGCGTTTCCTTGTCTTAGTACTTCTCAATGACAATAAGGTTGAATCTAATCTAATCTAAAAGATAAATGATTTAGTATAATAACTACAAAGCGAGGTATCTGTTTTTGCAAAACAACCTCTCAAATGTTGTAGTTTAATCGGGAATCATATTTATTGGATCTGTAATTATTATACACATTATAACAATACTTGGATGTTATCATAAATAATAAGGTAAACAGTAGGACGAATCACGTTTAAACTGAGCCGTTGTCGATGCAGTCTGGAACATATTGTAGCGAACGGGAATCTTCTAGTGTAACTCGCCCCATGCGGGAGTCGAACCCCGACCTCCCACATAACCGACGGCCGCGCTAACCATTAGACCAAGAGAGTTAACTCCCTTGGTGGAGCTGTTAACGGGGCCTCATACAGGATCGTTACACTATCCTCACCGTTCGGGAGAGCGTGCCCTCACGCTTCACTATGTCAAGTCCCTCACGTGGACACGCCTCTCCGATGGCCTTCCTTCCATCCCAACTTTCTGACACCAGTGTAGCGAACGGGAATCTTCTAGTGTAACTCGCCCCATGCGGGAATCGAACCCCGACCTCCCACATAACCGACGGCCGCGCTAACCATTAGACCAAGAGAGTTAACTCCCTTGGAGGAGCTGTTAACGGGGCACAGGATCGTTACAATATTATGGTCTGGCGAGAACGTTCGTTGTGCGGAAATTGACTGATTGGGTGAAAAGTATTTTTTTTCTGCGTTCTGTCGGGCGTTTGACTGACGTTTGATTGACGTTTGCAGGAAAAGTGCTATAGAAATAAAAAGTTATTATTATTATTATAGGTGTGACGGGGTGTATCTTTGCATGAATCACTCTCAGCTGGATGGCTCACGTTCATTTATTCTGTAGAAAACAGTGCATCAAATTCTGGACACGGGACTTGCAGGGTCATCGAGCTAAATTCGCATCAGTGGTTAAGGATGAACTGAGACATAATGTAGTCACTCATACTACACAAATTATAACAATAATATAAAACAAAAATACAAAATGTGTAGACTACATAAATCTTCACTTGTGTGATCATATAGTGGTATTCATTTAACAACAACAACAAGAAATCATGAACATCCAAATGCATGGAAAAACCACGCACTTGGGATACGCATGCGCACCACGTGCAACAATGGCTGCAACCTGACTGCTAGGTAAGCCGCGAGCGTGGTGCAAACTAGTGAGGTGGAAGACCCAACCTCATACAATACGGTCTACTAACAGAACAACAGACATATAATAACACAACAATAATAATATTACCTGTAGAAAACAGTGCATCAAATTCTGGACACGGGACTTGCAGGGTCATCGAGCTAAATTCTAAAATGGTGTTACACGAACATTCACGTTAGCGCCATCAATGTTAACAACTTAAAACTCATAGTTTTACACATACATTATTAAACTTGTGATATGTTCCAAACTAAAATACTATAAACAGGGAAACTCAAAACAGCTATCTTGAGCATTAAACATTCAAATAAAACATAGGTACATTAATAATCTCTTAAATTATATACGATCTCAGACCCTGCAGAAAACATGACCTTACCGCATCAGTGGTTAAGGATGAACTGAGGGAGATCACGTTACATCCCGTGCTATTGCACTGTCCAGCTGTATTTACATTAAACCCCTAGAGGGCGCAGTTTAGCTCTATTTTAGCTATAATTGAACGTTGAACTTTCTACTCCGTTACATAGGCAACTATGGGCGTAAAAAAGGGTGGGACAAGACGCTCGTTCACGTGTGCAACAGAGTTGATTGGAAGCAGGCGTGGAACTTGCAAATTCCACTGGCGTGCGCACCGTTTTATAAATCCGAATGTTGGTGACATAAATGTTCTTGCTTTGCAAAGGTGCGTAGGTACGCAAAGCTTTATAAATGAGGCCCCAGGAACGAGCGGCGACAGTAGGAGGAGTTAAGTGTCATAGAAGCACTTCACTTTAATACGTGCCGGTATACAGCTCAATGGGGGGAAATACGATAAGAATTATGTCAAATTACGCAGAACTATCATGCACAGATCAGCCTTAAAACATGTAAAGTTACGTGCCTGTTACTTGCCGCTTTCAGTTCTAGTAGTTTAGATCTCGCAACCAGGGAAACGATGACATGTGTTAAAGGGAGCAAGACGCGAATCTACCGGCATTAGTCAAATACATGCTCACATCCAGTCATCCGCTCTCTGCTCTCCATCAAAAATGGCACATCCATCAATAATATTACATAATAACAACTGCTCGGATTAGATTGCTTAGATTGTTTAATACATCAACGGGGGGAAATGCGAGATGAACTCTGCGCGAGTCTCCGTCTCCGTCGAAGCTGGCTGGTTTGTTTGAGCTCATGTTGGGCCAACATGACTGAGAGGTGAAATGACGCAGAAAACACTCTTGCTGTGTGAACACCCACACAGACAGACAGACAGACAGGCACACGCACACACACACACGCACACACTCACACTCACACATCCGCACACACACACACACACACACACACACACACACACACACACACACACACACACACTCACTCACACGCACACGCACAGCATACAGTGAAGAGTGCACCTATAAGAACTCTGATTGTGACCGTACAAAGACCTGTATCCATATCCCACATCTGGCACAGATAATAATCCAGACCTGGCCTGGTTAAGTGTTCACTGGGCCCTCAGGAAATGGCTCTCCATCAAATGACTCCTTTTGATGAGAATAGGAGCCGAACATGAAACAGGTTGTGAATTTGGACCCTGCCCTGCCTTGTGCCCCACTCTCAACTCCAGATGTGTCTATAAGGAGGGAGGAGGAACGGATACACACATACATGACTACAGCGTTATAAAATCTAACATAATGTTTATATACCCGCTGGATGGTGGTCTGTATGAACCGAGCCTCGCAAATTCAATTCACACTCTGACTCAAATAAACACAAAGTGCCACTGACTTGTGCACACACGGTTTATGTAACTATAGCTACCAGCCTGCCCTAGCCAAGCATGGCAGGCTGCTGCAGCCAATCACATACGATACTATATAACCCAGCACTGCATTAATTCAGTCGTCCATGTTTGTCTGTGTTTATAATGCATAGTATGTATTCAAATGAACATACTTCCAGCACAAGGACAAGGACAAGGGTGCAGTGCGTGTTCTTTTGAAACAGGTGAGGAACGAAGGCCCACTTTTCTCAATGGATTTAGAATCCAAGATACAGGTACACACTAAACACATCAGAGGACTATTGATTTGCTGTACTGGTGGAGAGTCAGGAGAGAGACCCTACTATGGGGGTCTACTATGGGGGTCTGCAGAGGCATATTAGGTGATAAAACACACCTTTTCCACCCAGGAGGACTTTAGGGTACATGTTCTTCGACACATAGCTATGTGAGAAACGATTTAAGGCATGCATTATTAACAAACGTTAGCCAATGTTAGCCATATCCGTGATAAAATATTTAAGGATGTGATTGTGTGTGTGTGTGTGTGTGTGTGTGTGTGTGTTTTGAAAGTGTATAACTGAGAGTTTAATCTGAGTGTTTTAAAGCTCTGAAGCTCATGAATGTTTTAGAGTTGTTTTGATTGCAGCAGCATGTTTCAATGGGTCTAACTACCATTTTCTCTCCCTCCCCCTCCCTATCCCTCCCTCTCTCTCTTTCTAATTTCTGAGCATTTTCAAAAACACTTCAAGCGCCCCTAAAGACTTTGCAGAAGAGCTATAATACAAGAGAAACTGCAAAAGTTGGCAAAGAAGGCAAAGGAAATCTGTGTACTATCGAGTCTCGTTGAGTAAAATCAACACCTTTCTTCTCTCTCTCTGTTCTCTGATAAGATGTTTCTCCTCAAACCACTATAAAACCAGCTCAAACCAGTCTGAAACCAGCTAAAAACAGTCTGAGGCCCACTAGTCCCTACAGGAGTTCAGGATAGACACAAATAAACTACAACTGAACAAGCAAAAGGAATATCTTAACACAGTCTCTGGACAAGGCCAGCTCTGGCACTGTCACTAACCCGGCTCAGAGTAAGTGACAAAATAGGGAGACAAGTCGAGGGTAAAGATAAATGATGATTTTATTTAATAACTAAGGAAAAATAACTAATCTAGAAATGGGATGTGATAGTCAGTTTATCAGTTGTGTAGGGTGTGGGTGAGTGATCTGTAATGTGTAATGTTGTAAGGTGTAAACAAAGGATCAAAAGGTTGCCACTAACAAAGAGTAAAACAAAGGATAACCTGTATGGAGAGAGAGAGAGAGAGAGAGAGAGAGAGAGAGAGAGAGAGAGAGAGAGAGAGAGAGAGAGAGAGAGAGAGAGAGAGAGAGAGAGAGAGAGAGAGAGAGAGAGAGAGAGAGAGAGAGAGAGAGAGAGAGAGAGACTGATCCCCAACGCACACCTAAATAGCCACAGGTGTGCTACATCAGCCAATCAGGCCTCCTCTCCCCACTGCCATCCTGCAACACAATCAGAACAAGACAGCAGTGGAGGGAGGAGACCGTAACAGGCACCTACTGAGACAGTAGACACACACACACACACACACACACACACACACACACACACACTCACTACAATCGTTATACCTGCTGCCTGACTCGGCCCAGGTGTGGGTATTTAACTGACAGCTGAGCAGGCTGTGGCCTTGGATGCCTCTGTGTCTATTGTACCAGCCTGGGGAAAGCAGAGCATAAATAAACAGCACAGGCTGAGGGAGTGTGCAGCTTTATATGTAAACATACGTTGTGCTCCATTCTAGAAACTATATGATACACTATGCAGGCTTCAGGAACTGTTATACTGGCACCCAGCTGAGCTCTTCCACTGCTCTCTCAGATTCCTCCCTCAGTTATATAAGGCTGGGGATGTAATGTAGCCCATCACCCGCACACCCACACCCACACCCACACGTACGCACACACACACACACCCACACCCACACACACACGCACGCACGCACGCACGCACACACACACACACGCACACACCCACACCCACACCCACACTCGCACACACACACACACACACACACGCTCACACACACACACACACACACACACACACACACACACACATGCTCACACACACACACACACACACACGCATACACACACACACACTCATAATGGTTGCCGCAAACCCAAATCTCCAGTTACCACCGCCAGACAACCAAAGCACATTACTGCATATCATAATACCTCCCAAACCTACAGGGTTTGAATCCGCCACCTCTCACTACTTAAAAGTTGTGTCCCCCTTTTAAAAAAGTGCTGAATATTTGGAGGAGTGTGGTGGTTGTTAAGAATGTATGAGTGATTGTGGAAGTAAAGTACAAGCATGCCAGCTGACGCTGCCTGAGAACCTGTAAAAGCTTGGGTGTAAGTCTATGGTTCAGAGCTTCCAAAGGCCATCCTCTCCTAACGTGTTACCTCTATGTCTATGAGCTAACATGTTACCTCTGTCTATGAGCTAACGTGTTACCTCTATGTCTATGAGCTAACGTGTTACCTCTGTCTATGAGCTAACGTGTTACCTCTGTCTATGAGCTAACGTGTTACCTCTGTCTATGAGCTAACGTGTTACCTCTATGTCTATGAGCTAACGTGTTACCTCTGTCTATGAGCTAACGTGTTACCTCTGTCTATGAGCTAACGTGTTACCTCTGTCTATGAGCTAACGTGTTACCTCTGTCTATGAGCTAACATGTTACCTCTGTCTATGAGCTAACGTGTTACCTCTATGTCTATGAGCTAACGTGTTACCTCTATGAGCTAACGTGTTACCTCTATGTCTATGAGCTAACGTGTTACCTCTGTCTATGAGCTAACGTGTTACCTCTGTCAATGAGCTAACGTGTTACCTCTGTCTATGAGCTAACGTGTTACCTCTGTCTATGAGCTAACGTGTTACCTCTGTCTATGAGCTAGCAACTCGTGAGCTTAGAATGATAAGGTTCTATCCAGTGGTGTAGTCTACGTGATACGCAGGACTACGCCGTATACCCACTAGGAAAGGACAAGGATTTGCGTATACCCACTAGAAAATGCGCGAGGATACGTAACGGCGTTTTGTGACAGAACTTTCACTTTCATTCATAAAATTCACCCCGTCTGTGTTACGAAGCACTTACTTCGAACTTTCTGACATGTTTGTTATCGCATAACCAGTCGTTCAGAATGCTAGTCTCAGTATTTCCCCTACAGAGCCTTGGGGTGGGCGGGCCGCGAATTTGCGAAACCTAGGATGGTAGGGAGAGGCAGCCAATGAGGGGGCAATGAGGGAGTGCTTCGCCAACCAATCAGGTAGCGGTATTGCCCTGCCTCCCCTTACCATCCTAGGTTTCGCAAATTCGCGGGCGGGCCGGCCAGACCTCCACACACAGCTTCGTGCCGCTGGAGAATGCTTTTGGTTTGTTTTGTGTGCGCGTGCGACGCGAGAGAGTTTTTGCAGGGTGAAAGCTCTGTCTGCAGAAGAAAGTAAGCAAGTTGAAACGTTAGCAAATATAATTACTGTGTTCTGACAGAGAAAGTTGGTTCAAATAGAAAGTGTCTGATTATAGTTTCATGGTGTGAATAATAGTGTCAAAGAACTAGCAAGCTAGCTAGCTCAGAGGTGATTAGATGAGCTAGTCTGCTGCACACATGCCAGCTAAAGAGCTAACTGGAGGCACTTTATTATTTTACTTAAAGTAGATATACAATCTTTCTTATTCTGCTAGCATTGGGCTTTATGGTAATACCATAATGGTATATTTACAGTACATGGACAGTGGATTGAAGCATTGGAACAAACCCTCACTCATTGGAAATGTCTGTTTTTTGTAGTTGGACATACGATTTTCTTACAGGTGAGAGAGTAAGTAAAGACAGTATCTGACTGCATTGCCCACAGCAACCCAATATTCAATTAGAATTATGTTATGATTTGATATGAATTCAATGTATACCTCTTATTAAATTATAAATACTCTGGTTGTTATGTTTGCCTTTTGGTTGACAGCAAAAGAGGGAAAGAGGAGGATAGGGAGGGAGAGAAGGAGAGAGCAGGATGGTGTCGGCACACCAGAGAGAGAGAGAGCAAGAACCAGGTGAGAAAGTGGACAGGTAGTCAAGACCACATAAGTAAGTAGCCTTGAGAACCAATGGTTCTGGAGCCTAACGGCCCATAGGGAAGGAGCCTATCTCCTGTTTCTGTAGCGTGAGGCAGCTTGATGTACAAGTACAGTCCATGCCACCCCCCCCCCCCAAGGCAGCAAACACTGGTGTAGATGCATAGTGTATGCATAAGTGAGTGTGGTGGTGCTTATGGGGTGTCGCTACGGGACAGGTGTCGCTCTGACTGGGAGGGCAAAATCACAGTATACCCACTAGAAAAAACTAGACTACACCACTGGTTCTATCTCCGTTTAGGGTATTTCAGAGATATTGAGCTTCAAAGTTTTTACTTTCCATTATGTTTTGTGAGATGGAACCTTTGTAGTTTATTAATTACTAACAAAGACATTTCAACATTTTAAAAATAACACCACACAGGCATTAATAAACACCTAATGGATCAGATTATGTAAAAAACTAAATTTTGACCAAAAATGGAGATAGAACCGTATAATTCTAACGTCACAAATTGTCAATATTGGCCTCATTATTATGTGATCCAAAGACTAAGAGTTGCAATGAGTATTGTAGTGAGTGAATGACTAGTGATTCCAAAGATCTGCACCATAATGTCTAGTACAATTACTTTTCAAAGCCTTTAAGGTGGCCTTACATATGACTTTCTTTCTTTCTGGCCTGACATTAAAACTGGCTTACAGCAAGTTCCTGACTATTCATTCACTTCCACAAACACAAACAATATACTTAAAGCAGATGTGATGCAACTGGCATAAAAAGACAGGAATACGATGCTCTAATTTAGATGACAGGTTATAGCAGATGTATTGTGCTTGATATAATATGATTATATTCATGTCATTTTTACCTTTATTTATTTAGGTTAGTCTCATTGAGATAAAATCTATTTTTCAAGAGAGACCTGATCATATACTGTGCACATTAAGATATGTGTGTATATATACACGCTTAGTCCGCGCAGCTCGGGGGGCGACCACACTGGTGTTTCTTTATGTTTGTAAATACATTTGTATGTATACTTTTATTTTAGTACTTATAGGGAACAGTTGTGTAAATAGTACCTACAGCAGGCTCGACTTATTAGAAATCGGCACGCAAAACGACAAGACAGTTACAGCGGAGTTTCTAAAGCAACACAGGATATATTACGAGATAGCCCGTGTACCGGGCGAACCTTGGTTCTCAGTCCCCTCCCTGAGGCGGAAACGACGGAGGCGAGATCGTAAGCAACCCCGCGGCCGCAGAGGAGGCCTGTTAGCAAGGCTAAGGAGAAACCCAAACAAGCCAGCTCTACCCAGCATTTTCCTCTCTAATGTCAGATCCCTGACAAATAAGATGGATGAACTGAGATTACAGGTGGCCAAAAACAGCATCGTAGGGGATAGCTGTGTGATTATTCTGACCGAAACCTGGCTAAATGACAACATTGTGGACGCTACCGTTAGCCTAGAGGGCCGAACGCTACATCGCGCTGACCGAACGGAGCGTAGCGGGAAGTCAAGAGGAGGTGGGATCATAATATCGACGAAGGATAGCTGGTGCTTAAACACGAAAACTGTAAGTAGCCACTGCTCCCCAGACCTAGAATACTTGACTGTTAAATGCCGACCCACATACCTGCCTAGGGAGTTTAACGCGGTGCTAATTACATGTGTGTATATAGCACCTAGCTCAGACAGCAAAGTAGCATTGGCGCGACTATATGACGTCATTAGTAGCCAACAAAGTACTGATCCACAGGCTATTCACATCATAGCGGGGGACTTTAATCATGTCGACCTGAAGGCAGTACTACCCAAGTTCTACCAGCATGTAAAATGTGCAACGAGAGGAGAAAAAACACAGGATAAGGTATACACCAACATCAAACGTGCTTACAAGGCTAGTCCGCTAGCTCATCTAGGCATGTCTGACCATGTGTCAATCCTCCTGATTCCTGCATACACTACAATGGGGAAAAGTGCTCCCACCACCACTAAGACTGTCAGAACCTGGCCAGAAGGGTCCGCTCCACTGCAGATCTGCCTAAATGACACCCTATGGCAGGAATATGAGCATGAGGACCTGGAACAGTACACGTCGTCGGTTCTGAACCACATAGTGAACTGCACCAACTCAGTCACCGTGGACAAACGGGTCCGGGTCTACCCCAACACGAAGCCATGGATGACTGGGAAGGTCCAAAAACTGATAAATGAGAGGGACAACGCCTTCTTCGCAGGGAAGCGCACACCGCTGTACAGCTCCACCAGGGCCAACCTAAAGCGCGGCATCAAAGCGGCCAAGGCAGAGCACAGAGAGAAGATTGAGGAATGCCTCCTGAGCAACGACTCCAGGCGGATGTGGCAGGGGGTTCAGCAGATGACAAACTTCAGAGCCAACAGGCTCACAGCCGCAGAGGACGACCCCCTGCTGGCGGGAAAGCTGAACACCTTCTACGCCCGGTTCGACGAGGGGCGAACGGAGGTAACCACAACACAGACACCACTCTCTCCAGCTCTCAGCAGCCTCACCCTCACAGAGCACGAGGTGAGACGCGTACTGAAGGCGGTGGACCCCAGGAAAGCCTCGGGGCCGGATGGCGTCCTGGGACGGGTGCTGAGAGACTGCGCCGACCAGCTGGCCGGGGTTTTCACCAACATCTTTAACCAGTCCCTGTCCCAGGCCACCGTCCCACCCTGCCTGAAAACCTCAACTATCATCCCAGTCCCGAAGAAAAGCACGGTGAACTGCCTAAACGACTACCGCCCGGTGGCACTCACACCAATCATCATGAAGTGCTTCGAGAAACTAGTCCGGGCCCACATACTCACACGCCTCCCGCCCAACCTGGATCCATACCAGTTCGCCTACAGAGCCCACAGGTCCACAGAGGACGCCATAGCGACGACTCTCCACGCCACTCTATCCCACCTGGAGAGGGGAAACAGCTACGCGAGACTGCTCTTCGTGGACTTCAGCTCTGCCTTTAACACCATCCTTCCAGACAGGCTAGTGACCAAACTACTAGACCTGGGTCTATCACACTCTATATGTGCGTGGATCAAGGACTTCCTGACCGACCGCCCCCAGAGGGTGCGGGTGGGCCCCCACAGCCCTCAGCCTCAGCACTGGGTCACCCCAGGGCTGCGTGCTAAGCCCCATCCTCTACAACCTCTACACCCACGACTTTACCCCCATCCACCCCAGCAACTACATCGTAAAGTTTGCAGACGACACCACCGTGGTGGGATGTATCTCGGGGGGGGGACGAGGCGGCGTACAGGGATGAGGTAGAGCAATTGAGCAAGCTGTGCAAGGTTAACAACCTGCTGCTAAACAAGTCAAAGACCCAGGAATTCATCGTAGACTTCAGGAGGAAAAAGTCCGAGATCCAGCCCCTGCTCATCGACGGAGAGAGCGTGGAGATAGTCTCAACCCTACGATTCCTGGGACACAACATGCGGGATGACCTGGCCTGGAAGAACAACACTAAAGGCACCATCAAGAGGGCACAACAGCTGCTATACACCCTGAGATGCCTCAGGAAACAACACAACAAGCAGGAGATACTGGTGGCCTTCTACCACGGCGCAGTGGAGAGCATCCTCACCTTCGGCATCTCCAACTGGTTCCACAGCTGCACAACAGCGGAGAGAATCGAGCTACAGAGAGTCATGAGAACAGCACAGAAGATCACCGGCGCCCCCCTCCCCTCTCTGGAGGAGCTGTACAAAACACGCTGTCTCAGGAGGGCCTCCAAGATCTCCAAGGACCCGACCCACCCTGGGCACGAACACTTTGTCAAGCTGCCCTCGAACAGGAGGTACAGGACCCCGGCCGCTAAGACAAACAGACTGAAGAACAGCTTCTACCACAGGGCCGTCAAGGCCCTGAACACAGAAAAGGCCTAAGTTCTGGGCCCAGGACAGTCCGGACGGATTGTATGGCAGCTAGTGCTGAGGCACAAACATGTACATTTTCAAGCCTGCAAACTGTGACACTTTAAAATAATGTGAAAAAATACTTTTTGTGCAATATGACAACCCTAGTTGACTATCTGTGCAGTATAGTACAGTGGATTGTGTACATAGCCTTTATTGATGTAAACCAGCTCCTTACCTTCTTGTGATTTTATGCATCTATGCTCTTTCTAAAATGTGTTTTCTTTTTCCTTTCCTAAACACCAGGGGAGCCACCCCTCCTAAATTTCGTTGTTTGGTACCTGTACTGTAGCAATGACAAATAAAGTCCATTCCCATTCCATTCCATTCCATTCCATTCCATTCCATATATATGCTGCTAACTGGTTCATATCCAGAGACAATAATGATGCAATAGCACACACAACACACACACACGCACACACACACACACACACACACACACACACACACACACACACACACACACACACACATACAGGTGTAGACACACATACAAGTGTAGACACACACACACACACACACACACACACACCCACACACATACAGGTGTAGACACACACACACACACACGTCTGTGTACTGATGTTTCGGTGGTTGATAGTGGGCGTAATGATGGCTGACAGGCTGCATGTGTGGGAGGAGGAGACGCTAATTGAGGTGGAGATGCTGATTGCTGCCTGCACAGGGGAGTGATGTAGAATGTAAGCCTGGTGATAGACAACTGCTGCGCTGCATATTAACACGTCTGAGCAGGACGCACCGCTGCTCAGAGGGCCACATTAGAACCAAGTGTTGCAATGAGGGCACATTAGAATCCTAATGCATCACTTCCTCCCTTTCCCTCCTACTCTCTTCTTCTACCTCATGACCTGGAGCTCTCGGATTCACCCGCATGAGCCTCGACGTCTGAATCCTTTATGAAGGGGAAGCTAGGAGATGGAAAAACACCTTAACCTCACTCAACCCCCACGCCACCGGATGTGCTGCCTTAGCAGAAACACAACGGAAGACAAATCGCTGGGTAAATGAGGTGAGAACGATGAAAAACAAAGCAATACAGAACTTTGTGTATCTTTGCGAGTGTCTGTTTGACTGGTCACAGCAAAACCCCATCTCCGCCAACACGCTGTTATCAAAGCTTCGCTCTGGGAAGTCAGGGACAGACGCTGGCTTTGAAAAAGGAGTAATGGGTATTTTAGATG
>NC_137677.1:14863202-14900702 GCF_963989245.1 Nansenia antarctica | reverse complement strand
CCTCCCCCGCCCCCACAGCTCGAGCACCCGCCCCCACAACTCGAGCACAGCGTGCTCTCCGCCGCAGGTGAAGCTCGTTCCCGGTGATTGGAGGGTTATCCAGCCACAGCCAAACCAACACACCTGTCTCCACTCCCAATCAACCCTCTGGCTACATCTACCCTGGACTCCCTTCATTCATCGTCAGTTCTTCCCTAAGAATGGCCTGGCAAGTATCCTCTATTACCAGTCGTGTACTTTGCTCTTGTTACTAGTTTTGTGATTTGTATTTTTCCCATATACAAATTCCCTTGTGCTTTTTTGGATGCGCCCATACCTTTTTGTACTGGCCTACCGTAGAGACTTACGCTGTTTCTCTGTTCCTCTACAGCCCACGCCAGCCACTACCCCCAGCCCGCCAGGCTGAAACCCCCGGACTCATCATCTGTTTTTCCACCCGCCTGCACTGTAAATAAATACCCTACGGGGCTAACACTGTATTCTGCCTCCGGTGTCGTGCCCTTGAGCCCCCTCGCTCCCGTGTCATAACAGAAGAACTGACCATGCAATTGGGCTCAGACGACACGAAGGACCGGGCACCATCTCCCACCCCTGGATCCGGTCCGACGGCTATCCAGATCCTCGCTGAACACACTCACCTCCTCCAGGCGGCCGCTACAGCGTGCCAGGCCCTGAACACTCGCATTACAACCCAGGAGGCTAACCAGGAGCACCGCGCCACCCAGATGCAGCACCTCATCACTACGACCCAAGCGCTTACGGCACAGGTGGCCGCGCTCGCAGCCTTTGCCCCCCCCCCTGCTCTCCCTGACCCTGCCCAGCTACCGGCACCACCTACTGGACAGCCACGGGAGCCCCACCTAGCCAGCCCCCGCCCCTTCGACGGAGCCTTCGCCCAGTTCCGAGGCTTCATCCTCCAGTGCGAGTTGGTGTTCTCGCATCAGCCCAGCCAGTTCTGGTCGCCGGCAGCCCGGGTGGCGTTCATCACCAACCTCACCACCGGCGACGCCCTGAATTGGGTCCAGGCCACCCTCTGCGCCCGCCCTGACCTGTTTGGTGACTACGTTACCTTCCTCACGGAGTTCAAGAGGGTTTTCGACCACCCCACTGCAGGACAGGAGGTCGGGGCGCGACTGA
The DNA here is from genome assembly GCF_963989245.1 of Nansenia antarctica. Taxonomy (NCBI): domain Eukaryota; kingdom Metazoa; phylum Chordata; class Actinopteri; order Argentiniformes; family Microstomatidae; genus Nansenia; species Nansenia antarctica. The sequence goes on along the minus strand of NC_137677.1, from coordinate 14,899,565 downwards.
TGTCACTCCACCAGGGGAACCGGACCGCGGCGGCCTACTCTACCGAGTTTCGCACCCTGGCAGCCGGAAGCGGATGGAATGACAGGGCACTGCGATCTGCTTTCCGCCAGGGGCTGAGTGAGGTCATCAAGGACGAGCTCGTCCGGGACAGACCCGCCACCCTGGACGAACTAGTGGCCCTAGCCATCGACGTTGACGAGCGCTCCCGGGAGCGTCGGAGAGAGAGAGGGCGCTACCAGACCAGCTCGCCACGCCCCCAGGACCCTATCGTCACAGCCAACCCCTCCTCCGCACGGGAGTCGACCTACACCCCATGCACTGGCGAGGAGCCGATGCAGCTTGGCCGAGCCCGCCTCACCACGGCGGAGAAGGAGAGGAGAAGGGCCCAGGGCCTGTGCCTCTACTGTGGAGAGAAGGGACACCTCCGTGACACCTGCCCGTCCCTATCAAAAGGGCAGGCTCACCCGAAGGGGGAATCCGGGTGAGCCGTGTCTCTCAATCCCCACCTACCACCAGCCCAGCCAGGTTCTCTGTCACCCTCTCCTGGCAGGGGCAGAACCTCACGGTCGAGGCCATCATTGACTCGGGAGCAGACGAGAACTTCATGGACGCCCAGCTGGCCCGCTCAGCTGCCATTCCCCTCGTTGCCCTCGAGACCCCCCTCTCCGTCTCAGCCCTAGACGGACACAGCCTGGGGCCTCTCACCCACCGCTCTACACCCCTCTCCTTGACCGTCTCTGGGAACCATGTGGAGGAGATCCGGTTCTACATCCTCAAAACCCCCCAGTCCCCGCTCATCCTGGGACGACCGTGGCTCGAGCTCCACATTCCCCATGTCAGCTATGGTGAGGGACGTATCCTGAGCTGGAGTACCGCATGTTACGCCCGGTGCCTCCGTGCCGCCCATACCCCCTCATCGCCTCTGCGACCGCCTCCGGCTCCCCCTGACCTCTCCTCCATCCCAGAGGTCTACCACGACCTCGGAGAGGCCTTCAGCAAGGAGCGTGCTCGCACCCTGCCCCCTCACCGGCCCTACGACTGTGCCGTCGAGCTCCGCCCTGGCAACAAACTTCCGGTCAGTCGCCTCTACAACCTTGCCCCCCCGGAGAAGGCAGCCATGGACACCTACATCTCCGACTGTCTGGCTGAGGGGCTCATCCGTCCATCACACTCCCCGGTGGCAGCGGGGTTTTTCTTCGTTAAGAAGAAGGATGGAACCCTCAGGCCATGCATTGACTACCGTGAGCTCAATGCCATCACCGTCCGGAACACCTATCCTCTCCCCCTCATGAGCTCCAACTTTGAGCCCCTCCTTGGGGCCACCATCTTCACTAAGCTGGACCTCCGGAACGCCTACCATCTGGTCCGGATTCGTGAGGGTGACGAGTGGAAGACGGCGTTCAAGACCCCCCGTGGCCACTATGAGTACCTCGTGATGCCCTTCGGTCTCACTAACGCCCCCTCCGTCTTTCAGGCCCTCATGAACGACGTCCTCAGGGACATGCTGGACATCTTTGTCGTCCTCTACCTGGATGACATCCTAGTATTCTCCAGGAACCCTGAGGAGCATGTCCAACATGTCCGCCTAGTCCTCCAGCGCCTACTGGAGAATCGCCTTTTTATTAAGGCTGAGAAGTGCTCTTTCCACACTCACTCTGTGGAATTCCTGGGGCTCATCGTGGAGGGTGGGTTGACTCGCCCTGACCCCAAGAAGACTCGGGCCGTCGTCGAGTGGGGCCAACCTACCACCCGGAAACAGCTGCAGTCATTCCTCGGCTTTGCCAACTTCTACCGGCGATTCATCCGGGACTTCAGCCGGGTAGCCGCCCCCCTCACTGCCCTCACCTCCCCCCTGCGCCAGTTCACGTGGACACCAGCAGCCAGCGCTGCCTTCAGTGACCTGAAGAGGCTCTTCACCTCGGCGCCGGTCCTAATCAACCCAGACCCCTCTAGGCCCTTCATTGTGGAAGTGGACGCCTCAGACACGGGCGTCGGGGGCGTGCTCTCTCAACGATCGGAGGACCAGACCGTGCACCCCTGCGCCTTCTACTCCCGCCGTTATACCTCCGCCGAGGCCAACTACGACATTGGGAACCGCGAGCTGCTGGCGGTGGTGGAGGCGTTCCACGAGTGGCGGCACTGGCTGGAGGGCGCAGAGCACCCCTTCACCGTCTGGTCGGACCACAAGAACCTAACCTACATCAAGTCGGCCAGGCGGTTGAACTCCCGTCAGGCACGCTGGGCCCTGTTCCTCGGGCGGTTTAACTTCCACCTCACGTTCCGTCCGGGCTCCCTGAACGCCAAGGCTGACTCCCTTTCTCGGCTCCATGCCGCAGAGGAGGAACCCACCACTCCTGACACCATCGTTCCATCCTCCCGGGTCGTTGGAGTGGTCACCCTGGAGATCGAGGCGGTGGTCAGAGCTGCACAGCGCACCCAGCCAGATCCCCGACCGGGGTCCCCCGGCCGTCTCTTCGTCCCGGACGCCGTCAGGACCAAGGTGATGCAGTGGGGCCACGCCAGCCGCTTCGCCTGCCATCCTGGGGCCCTACGCACACTGTCCTTCCTGCGCCGGCGGTTCTGGTGGTCCACCATGGCCGCGAACGTCAGGGAGTTCGTCTCGGCCTGCCCTACCTGCGCTCGCAGCAAGGCATCCCACCGGCCGCCTTCAGGACTGCTGCGGCCTCTACCCGTGCCCGGTCGACCGTGGTCCCACCTCGCCATGGACTTCGTGACCGGCCTTCCCCCGTCTCTAGGCAACACGGTCATCCTCACCATCGTGGACCGCTTCTCCAAGTCCGTGCGGTTGGTAGCTCTGGCAAAGCTACCGACCTCGGCGGAGACGGCAGAGCTACTCACCACCCACGTCTTCCGCCTTTACGGGCTTCCCCAGGATGTGGTTTCCGACCGTGGACCCCAGTTCACATCCAGGGTGTGGCAGGCCTTCTGTTCTGGGATTGGGGCCACGACCAGCCTCTCCTCCGGCTACCATCCCCAGACCAATGGGCAGGCGGAGAGAGCCAACCAGAGCCTGGAGTCGGCACTCCGCTGCATGTCCTCCCTCCATCCATCCTCCTGGAGCAAGGACCTACCCTGGGTGGAGTACTCTCTGAACGCCATGGTAAATGAAGCCACCGGCCGGTCCCCCTTCGAGTGCTCCTTGGGGTACCAGCCACCCCTGCTTTCTACCCAGGAGGGCGAAGCGTCGGTACCATCGGTCCAGGCACACCTCCTTCGCTGTCGTCGGGTCTGGACCTCCGTACGCTCGGCCTTGCTTCGGGCCACCGCCCGAACTACCCGAAGCGCCAACCGTCGTCGCACTCCAGCTCCTGTGTACCAGGTGGGCCAGAGGGTCTGGCTCTCCACGGCGGATCTCCCCCTCAATGTCCCCTCCCGGAAGTTGGCGTCGAGATGCATCGGCCCCTACGCCATCGACCGGGTCATCAACCCCGCTGCCATCCGGCTGGTCCTCCCTCACTCCCTCCGTCGGATACACCCGGTGTTCCACGTCTCCCGGGTTAAGCCCCATGTCGCCAGCGACCTGATGCCACCAGCCCCTGCACCGCCCCCTCCTCAGTTGGTGGATGGCCACCCCCAGTGGGCGGTAACGAAGATCCTCAGGGTTCGTCGCTGTGGCCGGGGTTTCCAGTACCTGGTGGACTGGGAAGGATATGGCCCAGAGGAACGGAGCTGGATTCCCCGGTCCCAGATCATGTCCCCAGTCCTCCTCAGGGACTTCTATCGGGCCCACCCGGATGCTCCGGGCCGGTCGCCAGGAGGCTCCCCCTCGGGGGGGGGGGTCCTGTTACGGCTGGGCCGTCACACACGCCCTCCCCCGCCCCCACAGCTCGAGCACCCGCCCCCACAACTCGAGCACAGCGTGCTCTCCGCCGCAGGTGAAGCTCGTTCCCGGTGATTGGAGGGTTATCCAGCCACAGCCAAACCAACACACCTGTCTCCACTCCCAATCAACCCTCTGGCTACATCTACCCTGGACTCCCTTCATTCATCGTCAGTTCTTCCCTAAGAATGGCCTGGCAAGTATCCTCTATTACCAGTCGTGTACTTTGCTCTTGTTACTAGTTTTGTGATTTGTATTTTTCCCATATACAAATTCCCTTGTGCTTTTTTGGATGCGCCCATACCTTTTTGTACTGGCCTACCGTAGAGACTTACGCTGTTTCTCTGTTCCTCTACAGCCCACGCCAGCCACTACCCCCAGCCCGCCAGGCTGAAACCCCCGGACTCATCATCTGTTTTTCCACCCGCCTGCACTGTAAATAAATACCCTACGGGGCTAACACTGTATTCTGCCTCCGGTGTCGTGCCCTTGAGCCCCCTCGCTCCCGTGTCATAACAACTAGTGTGCCCTTGAGAAAGGCACTTAGCCATAAGTTACTCCAGGGAGACTCCCCTGTCCCTGTAATCTCTAATTGTATGTCGCTTTTGGAGAAAAAAAGCGTCTGCTAAATGGTAAAAAAAAGTAATGATCAATAAAATGAGCTCAGTGTGGAATGAGGCAGTGTTCCCCTTCAGGTGTTAACAAGGCTTAATGAGCGGATCTCAGAGCTTAGACACATGGATGCCTGTGATGGGGATCAGTGATCTAACACGTCCACTTAGGCCCTCTCCGTAGACAGGGCCTCCGCAGACTCTCTCCTCCGATTTACTCCATCATCAGATAATTCCACCGGAACAATCCCTTACCTCCACGCCTCCACACACCCCCTTCCTCATCCACTCTCTCACTAAACTGACCTAGAATATAACTAACCCACATTTTAAACCCAGACATTGGTTCATAGAACTGGCTCATAGATACATTGAGTGTACTTGATGTGTTATGGTGGTACAGAGTGATATTGACAGTGGAAGCACTGTATATACTGTATATACTGTAGATGCTCGCACACACATGATTAGGTTCTGCAGTCCCCTTGGGGTCCACAGTCTCATTACCCCCCCTCCCTCCCACACACACACAGGCACACCTCCTCTGGCCTCCATATAATAGATGGAGAGAGCAATTATGTCACTCCTCCCCACTGTCAGAATTGTAAAGTGGCATCCTGCTGAGTCTGGAGTCTTCCCCGTGTCTGTGGGGCATCTCCACGTTCATGTTCCCTCTGCTCTGTGGAGAGACAAGATAAAGGCCTTCAATTACATGTTCAAATGAGGCACACTCACTGTGACTATAAACACAGGCAAATAACTGCCACCGTGGACCTTACACCTACGGTACAACACACCCTTTGAAGAGACAGAGCAGAGAGAGTAGGAGATGCAGAAAGAACAGGACATAGAAACAGAGACGGAGAGAGAGAGTAGGAGACGCAGAAAGAACAGGACGTAGAAACAGAGACGGACGGACAGAGAGAGCTGAGATGTCTCAGCACTGGTCTCATTGACCATTTTGTTTGATCTAATTCTCTGAGGATACCCAGCGTCGTCGTCGTCGTTGTTGTTGTTGTTGTTGTTGTTGTTGTTCTATTTCACTGTGGGTAGAGTGCTGAGGGTAGTGGTTTGGGTCTGAGTGAGATAGTTGATGAAAAGCAGACTGATGAAAATGTTGGGTGGGATTGCAGCTGTCTCAGCAGAAAGGGTGTTTGTGTGTGTGTGTGTGTGTGTGTGTGTGTGTGTGTGTGTGTGTGGGGGGGGGGGGGGGTTGTGGAGACGTCTCTGACAGACAGGGGGTGATTTTCCATCTGAAATCTCACCGTCAGCCCAGCCAAAATCTGCCAGAAACTGACATGGGATCAGTTAAAGCCCCACACAAACAACCCTTCAGACTCACTGCTGTAGGCTGCAGCAGGAGGCTGTACCCTCCGGGGTATATATCCAATAAACTACTAACTATCTTTTTTCAAAGCTCCATTTCTGCTTCACTGCCTCTGAATGTTACAACAAGGACTTGGACAGACCGAGATCTACCCTGTGTGTGTGTGCGCGTGTGCGTGTGTGTGTGCGTGTGTGCATGTGTGTGTGTGTGTGTGTGTGTGTGTGTGTGTGTGTGTGTATGCGCGTGTGCGTGTGCGTGTGTGTGTGTGTGTGTGTACGCACGTGTGTGTGTGTGTGTGTGAGTCACATCAGACTGTAGTAAATTCTACAGTGATTGATCCAGTAGAGACTCTCCGTGGGCCAGTCCATTTGTCTGTGATGTTTTTGGCAGGCTCTGGTAGTCTACTCTGAGTCTGGGACGCTGTGAGGAGATGGATGGCCCTGCTCTAAATAATGTGATTGAATCACTTCAGAAACGTCATTTCTGGCTCCCAGACTAAACGCTAAAACACATTTAATAGAGACGGATGCGCAGAGCCGCCCCAGACTGCAGTAACACAGGCATAGCACTCGCTCTCTTCTCTGTTTGTTCCCCTCTCTCTCTCTCTCTCTCTTTCTCCCTCTTTCACTCGACTCCCTTTGCTATACTCAATGTGATTCCGCCAGTGGCACAAGGGTCAAAATAATTCATTAGCTTTGAAATATTAAGCAGTTTGAACCGAGGTAATTTACCATGGTTGAAGCAGTGGGCTCCCGACAGAGAAAGTATTTTAATACATTATGGTTAACCGCAGTTACACCCTGTCCCACTTACTGAACACACCACTCATAGTAATGGAAGTTCACAGAGGTAAACACAGTAGTTCACCAAGATTGTGCATGTTTGTGTTAGACTATACACTCTATGTAGAACATTAAAACATGGGCGATCACATACCTGTTCCAAAGCACTCCCGAGGACCTGCTTCAGGCACAGAGTGCCGTTACCATGGCAACTGCTGGCCCTTGATTGCAGAGAAACCACACGCTAAAAACATACAGTTACTTTTCCTCTTTCTCCCTCCCTCCATCTCATACTTTTTAATCAGGCGTGGGTTGTCATTTGACAGCTGAAGCAACAGCTGAAACTTTTAATGTGTCGGTTTAAAAAGTTGGTTTTCAACAAATATGTCTATCATGGCTTGTCTTTTACAATTGACACATCTAATGATTTGAAGGGTTCTACCTTGTTTGCAGCTGTTGCTACGATAGCAACATCTAATTAGCTGCTTCTCAATCATAACAGAGACATGCCTCTGGCTACCTCTCACCTGTCAGTTGAAAACAATGGAGTTGTAAGTACTGTAACAACGCACCAGTACGTGTACTGAGACTCCCATTCCTTCTCTCACTCTACCCCATCACTACTCTACCCATTATCACCCCCTCTATCATCCTTCTTCCTCCTTTCCCTCATCCTCATCTCTCTTTTGTTGCCTCCCCGCCCCCCCCCCCCCCAACCCCCCCTTTCTCCCCTTCCTTCCTTCCTCTCTCTTTCTCTCTTTAGCTGTACAGTGGTGATGTCACCTGACTCAATTGTATAGTTTTTGATGATGTTCTCAAAGCTACCAAAAGAAATAAATGTAATAAAGTTAATGTGGTATATTTTCACACACACACACACACACACACACACACACACACACACATAAACCTGTGTATAGAACCTGTAGGTACCTTAGGTCTTATTGCACACACGTTCTTAGCTGTGGGGGTTACACCTTTTAGGCCATTGTCACATTCCTATAGGGGGGGTTTGGTGATGGCCTCCTTTGTCTTTGTTGTAGAGGACACATGGTCAAAGCGTTGTCCTGGCACATGGTCAAAATGGCTTCCTGTGACAATGGCTTCCTGTGACCTGCCCCCTGCCCTTTGACCTGAGTGATACTGTCTGTAACCTAACCCACTGTACACACCTTGACCATCTCTAAGTAATGCGTATGACTTTATATGTGCCTTGTCATAGCCTTGTATTAGCATATCATTGGGGGTATAAATGTGAACAAAAGGCAGTTCGGTCTCTTTCCCAGCGGCTCCTTCCCACGACTGACCTTCTATGACAGTAATGCTGTGCAGCTGTATTATATATATATGTATGTAACCTTTGTTTAAATAAATACTCTGTAACTCAGAAGTTTTACTCGTTATCTATTTCAACCGAATTCTTAAAGTAAATATCCTACATTAACCCTGTCATATTTTAGAACTATTACATTGCTCTAAAGTCACACAGAAGCATGATTATTCTCTAAAAAATAGTTTTCTTGTCAATGTAAATGAATCCCCATGGGTTGAATGACCATCCCTCTGTTGTTCAAAACCTTTTCTCATGGGTGGATAACACTTTTTCATGATCCAATGCTGTCAGATGTCTCCCATTTGAAGAGAATGTTTTTACCACCTCCTGTGGTGTTTGACTGCAGTCTTAGAGAACAGTCATCTACATTTTCAAGGATTTATGCCACTAGCAAAATTCAGTTACATAGGCATGCTCCGTAAAAATATTTTGTTGTTGTCATACTTGATCTTTGGAAAGTGTGGACTTAACACATTCCTTTTTACAATAAGCCTTTTTACAATATGCAATTATTATAATTGATAAGAAACCTAAAATCAACAAAAATAGGGCATCCGTGACTATAACCCTAACTTTCTCCCTAAGAAATAATAACTATTATTATTTCACACAAAATGTCAAACAGTCGAAGACACATCCTGAAGCAGAAGGAGGGAGCATTAAGAGATTATATTATATTAAAGAGAGGAATTGACGGGTGGAAAAAAATCTGAGGGAATATATGTCAAGGAAATTACAGGTTTATAGTTTGGATGTATTTGGAGGTCTAGCGTTGTTATTATAGGTAGTACTAAGGATGGCACAGTTCAGAGGCTGGTTGTAATTAGGGTAGAAATGATGCAATCGACACTCCTCAAACCTTCACTACATCAAACTATACACCATCCATTGTAAAAAAGTCAGTGAGACACATTCACTGTGGAATTTAAAAAATATGTATCTGGAGACGAAGCAGATTAAACCAGAGGTTTGCTATTGTGAACAATTGTGGGTGTGACTATCCAGAATAAGCAACAACAGCCATGCTTTTACACTCAAACTGCCTCCTCATAAAACTGATTAGGCTCTGTCATGTCCACATCAAACAGTTGGAGTTTAGCAGCCAGGTTTAAGTGAACGTTTTTCATCTCCCATTGAGAGACCATGCATAATAGCTTCACTTGCATCTTCTACAATGTAATGACGCATGTTGTTATCCTATTGAGGGGATATTATCTGATGTAAATTGATATGCATAGACAAACATTTGAATTGTTAAAATCCGAAAATACAGAATTTGTGTTTCCCATTTACTGGCATTGACAACAACATCCTTGCAGGTTACAGATGCCGTATGAGGTCACGTAGAGTCACTATTGAAGTTTACAAGGAAGCCCTACAATTGATTAGATAGTCTTTTACAGATCTCCTCTCTGTCTCTCTCTCGCTCTCTCTCTCTCTCTCTCTCTCTCTCTCTCTCTCTCTCTCTCTCTCTCTCTCTCTCTCTCTCTCTCACACACACACACACACACACACACACACACACACACACACACACACACACACACACACACACTCTCTCTCCACCACCACTGACTCTGAGCTACATTCTGAAGTGCTCTCATAATTTGATTCACAGCCGGCTCACTGCTTAAGGAGGATGAGGAGGATGCAGTGAGGGGTTTGTGTGTGTGTGTGTGTGTGTGTGTGTGTGTGTGTGTGTGTGTGTGTGCGAGTGCACGTGTGTGTCTGTGTATGTGTTTGCAGCAAGGAGTCAGAGAATACTTCAGCAGCTGCAAATCTCAGATTATGTCAGCTCATTCATCTGGGCACAGCCAGCCTCCCTCTCTTCACTGCAGTCACGACGTAGCCAATCCCAGTGGAGTATGAGATTAGAAACCCGACATTCCTCTGCTTGGACAGCCAATCAGAATGTTCATGGACATGCATCTTTAGTACGATTCAGAACATGTCGAGCAGTGGGCTTTGAAAATACTCTGACTGGGCTGCAGCACAAGACACTCTGCAGCCACAGAAAATAACAAACACACACACACACACACAGTTTAAATCAAATTGCATGTCTCTAAACTTTAAGAGTCTAAAGGATATAGGATAGAGAGAGAGAGAGAGAGAGAGAGAGAGAGAGAGAGAGAGAGAGAGAGAGAGAGAGAGAGAGAGAGAGAGAGAGAGAGAGAGGTGTGCCTGGGGGCCCTAGCGTTGGGCTAATACTAATTGCATTGTCTTGGAATGGAATGGAATGGAATGGATGGAATGAAATGGACTTTATTTGTCATTGCTACAGTACAGGTACCAAACAACGAAATTTAGGAGGGGTGGCTCCCCTGGTGTTAGGAAAGAAAAAAAAAGATTTTATTTTTTATTTTTTTAGAAAAAGCATAGATGCATAAAATCACAAGAAGGTAAGGAGCTGGTTTACATCAATAAAGGCTATGTACACAATCCACTGTACTATACTGCACAGATAGTCAACTAGGGTTGTCATGTTGCACAAAGAGTATTTTTTCACATTATTTTAAAGTGTCACAGTTTGCAGGCTTGAAAATGTACATGTTTGTGCCTCAGCACTAGCTGCCATACAATCCGTCCGGACTGTCCTGGGCCCAGAACTTAGGCCTTTTCTGTGTTCAGGGCCTTGACGGCCCTGTGGTAGAAGCAGTCCTTCAGTCTGTTTGTCTTAGCGGCCGGGGTCCTGTACCTCCTGTTCGAGGGCAGCTTGACAAAGTGTACGTGCCCAGGGTGGGTCAGGTCCCTGGAGATCTTGGAGGCCCTCCTGAGACAGTGTGTGTTGTACAGCTCCTCCAGAGAGGGGAGGGGGGCGCCGGTGATCTTCTGTGCTGTTCTCACGACTCTCTGTAGCTCGTTTCTCTCCGCTGTTGTGCAGCTGTGGAACCAGTTGGAGATGCCGAAGGTGAGGATGCTCTCCACTGCGCCGTGGTAGAAGGCCACCAGTATCTCCTGCTTGTTGTGTTGTTTCCTGAGGCATCTCAGGGTGTATAGCCGCTGTTGTGCCCTCTTGATGGTGCCTTTAGTGTTGTCCTTCCAGGCCAGGTCATCCCGCATGTTGTGTCCCAGGAATCGGAGGGTTGAGACTCTCTCCACGCTCTCTCCGTCGATGAGCAGGGGCTGGATCTCGGACTTTTTCCTCCTGAAGTCTACGATGAATTCCTGGGTCTTTGACTTGTTTAGCAGCAGGTTGTTAACCTTGCACAGCTTGCTCAGTTGCTCTACCTCATCCCTGTACGCCGCCTCGTCCCCCCCCGAGATACATCCCACCACGGTGGTGTCGTCTGCAAACTTTAAGATGTAGTTGCTGGGGTGGACGGGGGTGAAGTCGTGGGTGTAGAGGTTGTAGAGGATGGGGCTTAGCACGCAGCCCTGGGGTGACCCAGTGCTGAGGCTGAGGGCTGTGGAGGTGTGGGGGCCCACCCGCACCCTCTGGGGGCGGTCGGTCAGGAAGTCCTTGATCCACGCACATATAGAGTGTGATAGACCCAGGTCTAGTAGTTTGGTCACTAGCCTGTCTGGAAGGATGGTGTTGAAGGCGGAGCTGAAGTCCACGAAGAGCAGTCTCGCGTAGCTGTTTCCCCTCTCCAGGTGGGATAGAGTGGCGTGGAGAGTCGTCGCTATGGCGTCCTCTGTGGACCTGTGGGCTCTGTAGGCGAACTGGTATGGATCCAGGTTGGGCGGGAGGCGTGTGAGTATGTGGGCCCGGACTAGTTTCTCGAAGCACTTCATGATGATTGGTGTGAGTGCCACCGGGCGGTAGTCGTTTAGGCAGCTCACCGTGCTTTTCTTCGGGACTGGGATGATAGTTGAGGTTTTCAGGCAGGGTGGGACGGTGGCCTGGGACAGGGACTGGTTAAAGATGTTGGTGAAAACCCCGGCCAGCTGGTCGGCGCAGTCTCTCAGCACCCGTCCCAGGACGCCATCCGGCCCCGAGGCTTTCCTGGGGTCCACCGCCTTCAGTACGCGTCTCACCTCATGCTCTGTGAGGGTGAGGCTGCTGAGAGCTGGAGAGAGTGGTGTTTGTGTTGTGGTTACCTCCGTTCGCCCCTCGTCGAACCGGGCGTAGAAGGTGTTCAGCTTTCCCGCCAGCAGGGGGTCGTCCTCTGCGGCTGTGAGCCTGTTGGCTCTGAAGTTTGTCATCTGCTGAACCCCCTGCCACATCCGCCTGGAGTCGTTGCTCAGGAGGCATTCCTCAATCTTCTCTCTGTGCTCTGCCTTGGCCGCTTTGATGCCGCGCTTTAGGTTGGCCCTGGTGGAGCTGTACAGCGGTGTCTTCCCTGCGAAGAAGGCGTTGTCCCTCTCATTTATCAGTTTTTGGACCTTCCCAGTCATCCATGGCTTCGTGTTGGGGTAGACCCGGACCCGTTTGTCCACGGTGACTGAGTTGGTGCAGTTCACTATGTGGTTCAGAACCGACGACGTGTACTGTTCCAGGTCCTCATGCTCATATTCCTGCCATAGGGTGTCATTTAGGCAGATCTGCAGTGGAGCGGACCCTTCTGGCCAGGTTCTGACAGTCTTAGTGGTGGTGGGAGCACTTTTCCCCATTGTCTTGCAGGAGAGGGAGAGTGCATGTTAGTGTCGTTAATGGTAATCATCCTCAATTATGAGCATAGCAGACCTAGCGCACACTCCCTGCTCCTCTACATTAGCAACAGTGTTCACTGTGTTCTCTAGCTACCTCTCTTAGCCATGTCTCTTTCTTCCTCTTTTTGTCTCTAGATTAGATTAGATTAGATTAGATTAGATTCGATTCCCTTTATTGTCATTACATAGTACAGGACAATGCAACGAAATGATTGTGCGTCTAACCAGAAGTGAAGTGCAACAAATAGCAATTATATTGCAGTGATAAGTAGCAGTATTGGCAGCAATCTATACAGTAAAGTGCAAATGGTAGCGTGAGGTGCAATGTCAAACCATGTCATACAATGGTGTATATGTGCAGTGGTTATATATAAATTGAGATTATATACAATGTGTAATTGTACAGGATATGATACATATATGATACATATGTCGTATATAGTGATAGTATACAAAAATACAGGCTCTACCACTTCTACACAGTTTTCCTCTCTCTATCTCTCTGTACAAATAACACAAATAATACTTTGTTTATCTGAACAATTGAAAAGAAAATTTATGAGGAAGGAAAAAATCATATTAATTTGATTGTGCACAAAGTGTCAAATCTGAAAGCTCAGCAGAAAGATCCTGGTAAATAGAATGGACTTGTTTGGCAAATGTCCAGACATACTCCCTCATACTCCTTCATCAGTCCGGGGTACAACGCTTTGGTACAAACCAGCCACAGAGCCTATTCAATCTTAAAATGCTGGAGTGCTAGAGAAGACATAGAGGCAGACAGAGTGTGTGTGTGTGTGTGTGTGTGTGTGTGTGTGTGTGTGTGTGTGTGTGTGTGTGTGTTTGTGTGTGTGTGTGTGTGTGAGAGAGAGAGAGAGAGAGAGAGAGAGAGAGAGAGAGAGAGAGAGAGAGAGAGAGAGAGAGAGAGAGAGAGAGAGAGAGAGAGAGAGGGCACGATAATAATAATAATAATAATAATTCATTACATTTATATAGCGCTTTTCTGAGGCTCAAAGACGCTGACAATATGGGAGAAACGGAAAACACAGAAACAACAAGCAACAGATAACATGGGCACGTGGAACACAGAGTTCACGAACGGGGAGGGGGAGGGGTGGGGGGGGGGGTGGTTAAAGGTAGGGGAGGGTGTATGCATTTAGGGGAGATGGGTAGGGGTAGGGGAGGTTCTATGCGTGTCCAGGGGTAGGGGAGGTTCTATGCGTGTCTATGCGTGCCACTATTGGTGGCAGGGTTGGGGGAGATGGCTAGGGGTAGGGGAGGCTGTAAGCATGGGAGAACAGGTAGGTTTTGAGGTGGGATTTAAAAGTGAGGAGTGAGGGTGAGTCTCTGAGTGGTTGAGTGGGAGAGAGTTCCAGAGGCGGGGTTGCAGCTCGTGAAGAGAGAGGGCGGGAGGGAGGGAGGGAGGTATGAAGATAAGGTAAGACTAAAGTACCATTAATGTATGTGATAAGCTGAGACCCAGGTGCTATAAGCCCATTTAAGTTGGTGAGAGGGCTAGCGAAGCATTAAAACAGCATGCACTTTATATTACACACAAAATGTTTTTCTGTATTAATAGGGGCTGAGCTGCGGGCTCTGACTGCCCTGCAGAGAGGCATTAGTCTACCTGCGCTGTATAATGTGCTGAACAGATCGCTGTGTGAAGCTCGATAAGCTTCTGCCAGCAGCATGAATAACGCCTCTCATTCCCTCATCTCAGTGGCTGCTCGTCATGCTCCCCTACATCCACAGTCAGGGTCTGATCATAGAGACATTGGTGGTCCACTAGCCATGTCATAGGTTAGTCCTTTCTTAAAACCCCAAAACCTGGCCCTATATCCTTTAATCCGAACCCCCTGTCCCCTCCCGTCCCCCCCATTCCCCCGTTCCCTCTCTCTCTCACTCCCTTGCCACTGTACTTTTCTTAACCCTATTACTCCAGCCTGTTGGTTTTGTATTGTGGCTCCATCAATCTTAACCCTGAGCAGCCCCCCTCAGTCCCCCAGAGAGCTATGAAACAGAGCACATTCTAATGACTGCCTAATGAACACATTTGTACATGAGGCTAATGAGTTTATGAGTATTGTGCGATGTGCGTACGTCGTGAGTGAGAGAGAGGGGGGGAGGGGGGGGAGAAAGGTGAGAGAGAGAGGGCAACAGAGACGGAGAGAGAGAGAAATAGAGGATAGATGGGAGGGCTAATTGCAGAGGAGGGCTGTGGCGACAGCTCTCATCAAGGGGGCACTGGTAGACCACCCACCCCTCAGCAGCTCTGTGCTAAAACGGTCATTAATAACCTCTGTCTTAATATGTGGCACTCTTGCTCCCTGCTTGACAGGGCAGCTATGTCTCCTGCCTTGCCGCATTACAGGCGTGTGTGTGAGATGAGAGGGGGGGGGGGGGGGGCAGGTGGGGCGGGTGTGTGGAGAGAGAAGGGTGTGTGTGTGTGTGTGTTTGGAAGAGGGGGCGTAGAGGAGAGAGGTGACAGGGTGTGTCTAGGTGAGGAGAGAGGGAACACTGTGCTCAGTGTTGACTGGCTGTTCAGATTGATGAACGGATGGATATGTCTGTCCCATACAGAGAGGATCACCCCTTACATACAGTATGTAGGCCCAGCATCCTAATAATAAACCACACATAATACACTATCATCAACCACTATAGTGCTTATATCTGTTTGTCACTCTCTCACACAATAACACACACTGACACAGACACACACGTGAGCTCAGTAGCACACGGAAATACATGATACTGCATCAGACATAACCTCAATCAATCTAGTCCTGTCAATAATAGCAATATTAGCATTGCAAATTAAGTTTAATCGTGATATTAGCAATTCAAATGCAGGACGCGGCGAAGCAACATGTTTCATTTGTGTGTGTAATCTTGTACTCAGAGTACAGTCCCCCCCAGATCATCTGTCTCTGCCACAGCCTCCCATGCTTACAGATACATCACACTAACGGGATGATCTATACAAGAATGGGCCTCCTTAAGTGGATTATCATTGGGACGCATGATTTCCGCAAGACCACTAATTCTCCATCACATTTCATTACACTGTCATATTGGTTCTGTGGTTCTGAAGGGATAAAAGGCACTTTATGCTGGGAACCTGTACATAAAGACTGTAGGGATGCTTACTGACAGCCCAGATGGCCACTAACGACATGTATAGATTGTGTGAGAGAAATGTATATATATATTAGTAGATTCCTTATGGAACTGCTGGAGAGGAAAAACAAACATGGGAGAGAAAGAGAGGGAGAACATTCACATTTAATCATGGATCTGTTCACAGCTGTCACAGTGCTGTTATATCACCCCGAAAAGGAAAAAGCATAACTTTCCACTGCATTCTTTAGTGAAATTCTTGAAAAAACATTTCAGACTTTTCAATATACAACAGACAATAGACTTGTAGTCTAATATAGTCTTATGCCTTAAGCATTGTATAGCTAGCATATAACTAACTAATATTTAGATAAAACATCTCTATTATCAGTACATTTTAAATTTAAAGTATTGTATTATTTGACTTTGTGTGTAGAGCATACAGTCCCCATCTAACATGCAGGGGTGGAAGACAAGCTTATTATGACCATTTGCTGGAGGAAACAATTAAAATGTTAAAGACAAATTGAACTCCAAATGATCAGAATGTTTAAATCATTATTTGCCACAAGCTCATTCCCCCTCTCTCTCTCTCTCTCTCTCTCTTACTTACTTACCTCTCTCTATGTCTCTTTATTTTTTCGAACAGTAACTCTCCCTCACTCAGTACTCGCCCTCCTCCCTTTTTATCTCTCTCTTCCTCTTTCTGATGGTGTGAGTCAGGATATGTGTGCTGCTTTCATGACGTAACTCTCTCTCTTCTGTAAGGAACAATGTCCGTACAGAATGGACAACCAAATGTACTTACTGTTCCAGATAAGCATAGCAGCATGTGGATGCAGCAGCAAAAGAAGAACATTATGACTAACATTATGAGGAGATGATGGGAGATGAGGTCCAAATGACTTCCTGCATATGGTAATGGCACGTTTTGATTGCTCATTAGTGTTCCTTTTGGCAGGTGAAGACCTGATTAGTTACATAAGATATACTTTGTTATTCTAATTTCATGATTTATATCAAAGACCATTTTAACTGTCAACTAATAAACTGGTCTTTCGAACATGACTTAGAATGCATCGGTCTGAATGTACAGCTTTCTCGAGAAATGTCTTTTGTGCTCATTGTTGTTTATCGCCCACCTTCTGCTAGCAAGGATTTTTACATTACATTCAAAAAGCTACTTCAAGAGTGTGACTCAAAAACAGAAGTGATTGTACTTGGTGACCTGAATTGTAACTGGCTAGACAAGTCAATTAGGAAACCCCTTAAGCAGCTCACAGACGGTCTGGAGTTTAAACAACTTCTAGATGGCCCAACTAGAATAACTGCATCCTCCCAGACACAGATAGACCTGATCTTCAGCAACAAGCCTGAAAGAGTAGTCAAGACATATCATTTCATTACTGGTCTTTCTGATCATAACCTGACACTACTGTCCAGGAAATTGACTAAGAATCGTTTTAAACATCCATTTAATCCAGTTGAGCAATTAAGGATCCCCCACAAGGAAATGGATAACTTTGAAAGAGCAGTGCAACAGATTGGTTGGAATAATATCCTCACTGGGAACAGCGTAGAGGTAGACTCCAAGACACTAGCAATCAAACTACAAAGTCTAGTCAACACATTTACTCAAAAAGTGAAAGGAAAGAAAAAAAACAACTCCCTTCCCTGGTTCAACACCGAGATAGTTAACCTGATAAAAGAAAGAGACTTTGCTTTGAAGAGAGCTTTGGAGAATAAGCCACAGCTAGTCAGTGACAGGCATAGGTTTACCTCCCTCCGGAACAAGGTTACCAAAATGATCAGAAAGGCTAAAGCTAATTTCTTCATTACTATCATCAAAGAGGCAAAGGGAAACACCAAACGGATCTGGGAACAAATCCAAAATGTCATGGGAACCAACCACAAGCCTAGGAAACAGATACAGCTGAAACTGAATGACAACTTAACACAAGATCCAGCCCAAATAGCTGTAGCTTTTAACACATATTTCATTGACTCTGTAAAAGAGATCGCACAGAATTTTCCTCAAATAACCAACAATAATGTTGAACTTGATGAAACCAAGCCCTCTTTCAGCATTCAGCCCATCTCGGTACACAAAACCCAAGTCATAATTTCATCTCTCAAACTCTCAACAGCGAAGGATATCTATGGAATGGACACTACAATGCTGAAATCTCTGAAAAAACACCTAGTCCACCCCATTACACAAATTATCAACCAATCAATACTTGAGGAAACAGTCCCTAGTACCTGGAAAACAGCTATTGTTTCTCCCATCTTCAAGTCAGGTGACCCCCAGGATGTTGGTAACTATAGGCCAATCAGTATTTTACCCATTATCTCCAAGGTCACTGAGAAGTGGGTTACAGAGCAGCTCGTTCACTTTTTAAGCAATAGCCCATTTCCCCTTCATCCAATGCAGTTTGGCTTTAGGACCCTACACTCTACAGAAACGGCCAACTGCTACTTCCTAGAAAAGGTCAAAGGTATGGTTGATAGAGGAGGTGTTGTAGGTGCTGTGTTTTTAGATCTCCGCAAAGCCTTCGACACAGTCAATCACCAGGTCCTTATCACCAAGCTGTCTGCCTTTAACTTCTTGCCATCAGCCCTTAAATGGTTGGACTCATATCTCAGTGACAGAAATCAGCTAGTCCAGATAAACAATCAGCGCTCACCTACCATCATGTCTTGCACCGGGGTACCACAAGGCTCCATACTTGGCCCACTCTTGTTTAGCCTATATATCAACGACCTACCATCCGTCTGCCCAGAAGTGCATGTACAAATGTATGCTGATGACACTGTTTTATATGTGCATGACAAGAACAAACACCTGGTAGCTGCCAAACTTAGCTCTGCTATGGAAAAGGTCACCAAATGGCTCAACAGCTCTTGCCTCCAGCTCAACGTTAATAAAACTGTAGGAATGTTCTTCTCCAAACAACACAATATGACCACGGCAAACATAACCATTTCAGGGCAAAACATTAGTATAGTTCCGTCGTTCAAATATTTAGGGATCATCATTGATTCAAACCTGACTTTCAAAGAGCACATCAAGAAAGTGTCTGGTAGGGTGTCTGGTAGGGTGGCCTGGCAAACTTCAGGTACATCAGAAGCTCACTGACCATGAGTGCTGCCAAACTATATATGGACGCATCAATTATGTCGCACCTCACATATTGTTTGGCAAGCTGGGGCCATGCATACAGCACTTCCCTAAAGCCATTAGCCACCCTATACAAGCGGACCCTTAAGGTCATGGACCAGAAGCCCAACAGCACACACTACTGTACCATCCTAGACAAATGTAAATACCTTAGCTGGGAAGACACCATCAAATACAAAAACATCTGTCTCATCCATCAAATTCTGCATAACAAAGCTCCTCCCCCGCTTAACTCTTTCATAACCGTGACCACAGCTTACGGCCCACCAGAAGCACCTCTCGTGGCGACCTTATAGTTCCATTCAGGAAAAGCACCTTCAGTAAGCAATCCTTCTCAGTGATGGCAATAGAAAACTGGAACTCACTACCCAACCAACTCAAAGACATACATACTTACTCCACCTTCACAACACACATGAAAGCCTGGCTGACACAGAACTATACTTGTCCTCATTAATCCCTCTCTGTGCTGCCTCCCCATAATGCCTTTTTTTGTATGTTTTGTTTTGTTTAATGTATTGCTGTTTGTAAGTGCTTAATGTTGTGTGGCCTGGAATTGTCCTGTGGCTTCTATGTGCTTGAAATGTCGCTGCCCCCATAAGTGTGTATGTGGTGTTTGTTGTAGCCCCTTCAATCACCTCAGTTTGCTTACGTGTGTTTTTTGTCAAGTGTGATGTTGGGGTACCTTGTCTCAGCCACGTGTTCTTAGAATATTTAAATGTTTTATTTGAACTAATGACGTAACTTTTCAGGATGCCATGTTGCAACTGGCCGGGGACCTCAGCTGAAAATTAGCCGACTAGGCTAACGCTGCCTTTTTTACTGTTTTATATGGTTCATGTATTTGGATTGTCCTCGATATAATAAACTAATAAACTAAACTAAACTAAGATAAGTTTGATATGCCAATTGGTGGCTGGGTGCTGATCAGGCAGGTGTAAAACCTGTCATGTTGAATTTGTCCTCGTCAGAGTCAGTCGTTTTGACCAGTCAGGGGTGAACAACTCTACTGAGGTCTGATACCAGACATCTTTTTTTTATTTTTTTTTATTTAATTTTACCAGACGCTTTTAATCCAAAGCGATTTACAGGGACATTCCCCCCGGAGTAACTGAGGACTAAGTGCCTTACTCAAGGGCACACTAGTAGTGGTGTTTCAGGTGGGATTTGAACTCACAACCTTCCGATCACAAGTCCAACTCACTATCCACCAGACCACCACTACCCCTTGGCCACCTACACACACCAAGGACTCAAAACAAAACAAAGCAACAGTCAAAGACTCATTCACATAGTCACTCAGTGGGAGGACCTTATAGATTATACATAGCACAGACTCTTTGACAGGTAGTGACTCTGAGATGACAAAGACTCCACACTCGATATTGGAGTGCCACAACTCCAGTACCTCTCACTACAACATGTCCGAAAGAGCTCTACCACCATCTGTCAAGGAAATAATAAATTGACAAATGTGGGAAATCTACGGTAATGTAGAAAGAAAATGTTAAAAAAACAATCTCAGAAATGGATTTCGGTATGTAAGACTGAAACACAATTTACTCTATTCTATTAGCCACTCCCTCATCATCCATTCTCCCTCCAGTTAAATGAAAAGTTAAAACGGGAAACTTTGGAGGAAAAAAGCAAATAAAGAAAGCCGCTTTTGTCCTTGACTAGTGTTGCGGAAAATCTTTTCCAAACTTTGATTGTTTTTCCCCCCTGACATTCAGACTTCCTAATACTGGCTGATAGTCAGGGGGAGGGAGGGGGAGAGTAAATAACTATATTCATATAAATATATTTAATACATATTATTACATATACATACATATTCAGTAGAATATTTCAGAAATATGCACTGCAGATGAGAGTTTAGAGATCATAAAGGAGCAATCATAATATTGTGTGTGTGTGTGTGTGTGTGTGTGTGTGTGTGTGTGTGTATGTGTGTTTACATCTACTGTATGTGTGTCTGCTTTTCATGTGTGAAAGCATGAGTAGAGCAATGCCAGATATATTTATTGACTGGTGTTCTGCCGCATGGTGTTTAACAGTAATTTGTTTTGTTTTTTGGTTCAATCACTGACACACACACACACATACACACACACACACATACACACACACACACACACACACACACACACACACACACACACCTACACACACACACACCGTTCACAAGCAGGTAGAACAATGATGTGTACTCTGCAGCTTCTCTGTAAACAAGCTTCCTCTCTGAGACGATCAAAGAGAAAGTTACATCCCTGTACAGCGAGAGACAGATCCACTGCTGGGTACTCCGCATCCTGACCACACACACACACACACACACACACACACACACACACACACACACACACACACACACTCACACTCACACTCACACTCACACTCACACTCACACTCACACTCACACTCACACTCACACTCACACACACACACACACACACACACACACACACACACACACACACACACACACACACATACAACAAGCACACACACACACACACACACACACACACACACACACACACATACATACATACACCAGCTCTTATTATGCATGGTTCTGTCAGTTAGTGGTTGTGATCTTCACAATTCCATTTCTCAGTGTCACTCTGAGAGTGTTTTCACATCACCCCACCACCATCTGACGCGTGTCATCCCCAGCAGCGCCTGATATCACACAAGTCACATACTCGTGCTAAGTCTCATTACATTAGACCATTATTTATAGCACACCCATGAACTCACAGTTAACTAACTATAGCCCACAGCTACTAAGCCACTTAATTTACTTATTAAACTAGTCCATTATTTGATTATTTATTTATGTTTCACACTCTTGTTCCCTATAGATTTCCTATTTGATGTTGGGTTCATTTATCCATTGATATACTGTGTTTATACATATCCAATGTGGTAATGAAGTCATGCTGCACTCTCCTTCTTCTATGAATATTAGGGTATCTGAGTGTAAATAAATAACCCCCCATCCATCACTTCTTTATTGGGTGTAGGGGTGGGTGGGTGTAGGGGTGGGGGTGGTAGAGACAGGGAAGTCATAGGAGGTGGGGGGTAAGTATTCATCCAACTCAGAGGGTTGTGTGAATGTATGGGCTTTTAATTTATTTATGCAGGGTGGGGGCTGTGGGGGGTAATTTCATGTTGTTTATGTATGGTGGGATGAAGGTTAGAGGAGCGAGATAGTGATTTAGGGGTCAAATATTACGCTTGTGCTGCTACTGGGTGGGCTGTTGTCATAGACAGACATGATCAATCAATCCAGAGCTCCCCCCCTCTCTCACACTCCGTCTCTAATTCCTTCCAGCGCCTTCTAGCCTCTCTCCAGCTTTCTTTCCCTCTCTTATTTGAGCACCCAAGAATAAGCATTCGCTTAAGTGTAGAGGTCAGAAGTGTAGAAGTCATAACATTTTAACACTTAATCAGCCATGAGCGAGTAAAAAAAAGTGTTCTATCTTTGCACTCGATCAAATTTCAGGACCCTCCATTCATGACTTTTCCTAGATATGTGCGTTCTACCACCCAGTATCCTTACATTTTCAAAATCACATCAGGATAAGCTAGTATAAAGCTATTTAGCTGTTTTTCTGTGTAGGAAGCAGGCTAATTAACACGCAGACAACTAGTGGTCGTTGTGTGTAAATGGCAGGTTATCATTTTAAAGAGGCGGCTCTTTTAGTAGGTAAAAAGGCACGGCTGTTCTAGTGTTAAGAAACCATTGCGTCCACATTTTAACTGCCAGCTTGTCAATGCCACATCAGGAACAACAAGACAAGGCTCTGCTATCTGTCTCTGTCAGGAGATAACATAATTTCAGTCACCAAGCGACAGCTCGGAATATGCTAATCTCCATTTGCCCTTTTCATTATCTAATGAAATTCCCAATACAGATTAATCTTTCCAGCTAGAAACATGTTTGTCAAAGGGGGAAATTGTATTGGCTTTTTTTTTTTTTTTCACCCCCATATCTTTTATGACATGTTGGTTACTATCTGAGATGTCTTTGAAAGCCAAGGG
This sequence comes from Nansenia antarctica, assembly GCF_963989245.1. NCBI lineage: Eukaryota > Metazoa > Chordata > Actinopteri > Argentiniformes > Microstomatidae > Nansenia > Nansenia antarctica. Next base: position 14,876,724 of record NC_137677.1, on the reverse strand, counting down.
AATATACCCAGCTCTGATAAAGCTTTGTGGTTATTGGGTTTATCTCTTCCTAAAAGAGGAGTGCAATGTGACTGTTATAAGACTAACCCTTACATCCCTCTCTCCCCTCCTTGCTTCTTGGGTGGTTGTTTTGGTGCCCTGGGGGGACATGTACAATATGTGAGGTTGGGATCATTTCCTCTGTAAATGAAAAATACTCCATGTGCTTTATTGCCTTCCTTCTCTTTCTTTCTCCCTCTCTCGCTCGCTCACTCACCACACTTGCAGCTAATGCATTTCCATCAAGGAAGAATTCAGAAGAATTCAACACCCGCTTTCTTTCTTGCTTTCTTGCTTTCTTTTTCTCAGTCTCGCTGTCCCTCTTTCTTCCATAATTGATCTCCCTTTTTTCAAAATTCACAAACAGCTCACCTACTTCAAATAGAAGTAGAGTGGTTGTTTTTCCTGGTATAATGAACAATACTTCAGCTGCTGAGTGAATCACAGCAGTGGAAAACAACATCCTGTACACATGGAGAGACTACGGTACACATGGAGAGACTACGGTTTCCATGGTGTCAGCTGCTGCGGTTCAACCAAGAGAGCTAGTGACCAGAGAGCTTCCTTCATATAAATAGCATGAACGCGTGCTTGATACTATTCATTCCATTCCATGCAATACAATGAGCCCGTCCTCCGATTTCTACCTCCACCAACATCCCCTGATATCAACCCCATAGCAGGTCAATTGAAAAACTTTCTTCAGCTAGAGGAGAGTATTGTTCACTGACAGATTGCCTGTTCTGTAAGATCCTCTCTCTCCTCTAGCTGCTGGACTACGGACAGAGAAGCTCTATGGATTAGACTCATCATGAGATTCACTGTAAAACTGTGATGGAGTCAACGAAGGATAGAACGATAAGGAATACACTACTGAAGTGAAAGAAAGAGTGGATTAACCATGGTGGAAAAGAAGAGAACGAGAAATCAGAATCAGAATTGCTTTTATTACATCAATGTACAGGTACACAGAGTAAAGTCTTGGGTTCAGGTTCATTCAACATTGGCATTGCATCAGAATACAAGATCAATAATAAAATAAAGCAGGATATCAAAATCAAAATCAAAATCAAAAATCAATAAAATAGGATATAAAAACACCAAAATCAACAAACAATAGCAGCAATAGCATCAGTAGCATTAATAGCAGCAGAATGCAAATCAACAAGACTAGAATAAAGTAATGATGTGTGATAATAGAAACTACAGCAGTGCTACAGGAGGACCAGTCGTGCTGCTGTAGAACAGTAGTATAAAAAAATGCAATAGTTCAGTAGTGAGATGTAATACACTGGCATACGGTGTGCAATATGGTACAGATATGAAGCAGTACATAGTTCAAGTAGAAGTAGTGTTCAAGTAAACAGTTTGTAGGTAGTCATACAGTTTTTTACGGTCGCTAAGTCGCAGTGTTCAATACTGAAGTCACAGAGTCACAACTCTTCATACAGTCAGCAAAACAGAAGCCCATGTGGGCCAAACTGTGACTCTTACTCTGTGATTTGTGCATTGCTTTCATACAGAATGCATTCAATGACCACGTTCTCCAAAATCCATAACACTTCTCTCATTCAAACTCCCCCACCTGCAAAACACTATGTATTTGCAACACATTTTTTCATTGTTAACATACTGTGTTCAAAACTCTGAAGAACGTGTTCAAAACAGAATGATTTGGTGCATTTTTGCAGTAATCATATTCCTATCATATATGACAGAAAGCTCGCAATAAACAGTTTTTTGCACAGTGTTTGAGTGTGCAGATGCTGTTATTTTGCACTCTATTGATACTCTTCAGTTCCAGCACCTCAGCAAAGTCTGATAAGGGATGAGCGGTGGTATTTTCACTATTTGCAGTACCGGTAATCATATTGAAATGTCTAGAAAATATTAGCAGAATATATACAATGAAATGAAATAGACTAGATGCATTGCCAGGGAAGACATTAGATGTGACCAGATGCAGACCAGAGGGTGGACCAAAACCCTCAGGAGTGAGACATTTTTGGTGTGATTGCTATTGTATTGTAGCCCTGGAATTTCTGTTTTTCTTTTTTGTTTGAACTTTGCATCTTCCACTTTATTTTCCACTTTTCATTTTACACAAGTAAATGTAGTGTACTTTGAAGTAAATGTACCGTAACTTACTTTCTGCAAAGATACTGGAAAAAAAAAATACACTAAAGGATAGAAGCAAAATGGCATTTCTGATTCATTCTTGTTGCCTAATACTTTACAGTTGTACAGTCAACTATTCTGTCTATGATTACTATGAATCAAACCATTTTTATAATGAAATATTCATACATACATATATTCTTGTGAAAATCATTCAAACTATGTAATGCTCCCTGTTGTTAGTGTTTTGTAAGTCAGAATGTTATGAATGACTGTGTATGTTTCTGAGTGAACATTGTTGCCAGTGTATGGTTGAACGAGCTTCTTTTGAGACATGAATGAAGTGATTGGCCAACATGCGTGTTAGTAATGCAGACTGTATGAAGAGTTGTGACTGTGACTTCAGTATTGAACACTGTGACTTAGCGACCGTAAAAAACTGTAATATATATTATTAATGCAGTGGGGATGGTTTGGGGGAGACAGACCTTTGCTTTATACCAGTGCATTTGCCAAGGAGCCTGATTGCTTGAGGGAAATAGCTTTTAAACATCCTCTGGGTTTTAGCCCAGAGGCTACGGTACCGTTTCCCTGATGGCAGTAGTTTCGCAGTGCAGTTCCCGTACCAGGCAGTGATACAACCTGTCAGGATGCTCTCGGTTGTGCCTCTGAAGAAGGCCCCCGGTATCTTAGGCCCTAAGCCAAAAATGTTCAGCCGCCTGAGATGGAAGAGGCAACGTTCTGTTTTTTTCACCACTTGGTTGGTGTGTTCATCCCAGGTGAGGTTGTCGGTGATGTGGCCCCCCAGGAACATGATGCTGTTTACTCTCTCTACAGCAGACCCCGTTGATGGTGATGGGGTCTTATGCCTGCCTCCTTTTCCCTTTTTTTGCTGATGGTCAGGGGGGGCAAAGGTCTTAGAGCCCATCTTCACCACCTGTTTTCGGTCCGTCAGGAAATCCAGTATCCAGTTGCATAGGCTGGGGTTGATGCCTAGGTGCCTGAGCTTGCTGTAGAATCTGTAGGGGACTATTGTGTTGAATGCCAAGCTGTAGTCTACAAACAGCATAAGAGTTTCTCCTTATCATGGTGTGTGAGGGCTTTGTGTAGTGCTGTGTCAATGGCGTCATGTGTCGATCTGTTACCTCGCTAGGCAAGGTGGGGGTCTAGGAAGGGGGGCAGTGCCCTGCAGATCAGGAAAGGGAGAGATACCTGAGACTAAAGGGCTCTGCACACAGCGTGCGATTTCTGTTGCGCGTCAACATTCCATTTTGAAGTTTGAATGGAAGTCTATGAGAACATCGCATTTACCCACACACGGCCCCGATTTTAATCGCACGGCGAACATTCGATTCCATTCATTTGACAGTGCGACAAAACTCGCACGCCGTGTGCTTTGTCCCATTCAAAATGAATGGAATCGAATGTTCGCCGTGCGATTAAAATCGGGGCCGTGTGTGGGTAAATGCGATGTTCTCATAGACTTCCATTCAAACTTCAAAATGGAACGTTGACGCGCAACAGAAATCGCACGCTGTGTGCAGAGCCCTTGAGCCAACAGATACGAGAATAAAGTCTCTGGTTTTTCAGAGGCTTTATTTTTTTTGTCCTGGCCTCCACTTCTTTGGCGTATGGGTTGTTGTTTCCTCTCCACTCCACCAGGCTCGGGGCCGAGGGGCTACCCTTTTAGCACCCCGAGACCCAAGCCCGGATTAGCCATATATTGCATCGGGTGAACGCCCTGGGGCACCAGCCAATGGGGGGGCACAAAATTATTCGGACAATGAATAGACCTTTAAAATATTTTGGGCACATTTTTAAAATATAGGCTATATTTACTGGAAGACATCCACACAGGTACAAAACTAACGGTTATATTTAGGCTATCATATAAATAATAAGATAAATAATTGCGAGTGCCCCACCCCCAGTCACAGACAAGTGCCCCCCCCCCCCCCAATCACAGACAGGTGCGCGATGACGCAGTGACGCAAAACTATCAACTAAGAAATCAAAATGGACAGGCGACAACTGAGTGGCTCTGCCAAGCGAAAAATTAAGCAATCCTGTCTTGTTCAGCGCATTGATGCATACAGGGCCCTGAATGGACTATTTGGCGTTTTGTTTGATTCCGACATGGACAGCGATTCTGTGCGTAAACGCGCTACTGCGCTCTCCTCCATATATATCCAGATGACCTGGACAAAAACTTTGGAGATGAACTTATTCAGTTCAAGGATTTTGTGCGGGAGGAGACAACCCGTTCACCAGAGGAGATGCTTCAAATCCTGAGAATACATGGACTACAGACGACGTTCCAATGTGTGTTTGTCGCACTGAGGCTCTTCCTTACCCTGCCAGTTACCAACTGCGAGGGCGAGAGATCCTTCTCCCAACTCAAACGAGTGAAGAATGAACTCAGAACCACTATGGGACAGAAGCGTCTGTCTGCACTTTCCCTGCTGGCAATTGAATCCGAGTTGGTCAAAGAGATGGAGGATTTAGTCAACGACTTTGCCTGCGGAAAATCAAGAAAAAAGAAGTTCTGCTAAAGGTAAGGCTTACTTATGATTATTTGGGGATAATATGACGCTGTGGCTGATTTGGGCCTGTGTGATGCACAGGGCTATAGCCTACGTCTGATACAGCATCACGAAGGTGAGCAGAGCGGCAAAGAGAGAGGCGCTGTTTATTTCCATTTTTGGACTTGGTTGGTATTGAGCTTGTTTTATTGTAGTATACAGTATGTGCATTTTCCTCCTTTGTTATGGTTTTGCATGTAGTCTCAGGCCATTTATGATGGAAATAATTAGCCTATATTTAGAAAGTCGTGTTGCATTGGGATGTGAGTTGCATTCAGATTTGAGCGTCAGTGTCAAGGCTATACTACGGCATTAGGCCCAACTGGGATGAGCCTGTACTGTAGTAATATGCTCTTGTAAATCTATGGTTTTTGTAACCATAGTAAATATCAAATTTTCACTTGCAAAGTTAAAAAATAAAATAAAATAAAAGTGTGTGTGTTGGGGGGGGGGGGGGCACACATCAAGTCTGGTCACCCTAGGGCACCCTAGGGGGTTAATCCGGGCCTGCCGAGACCTGGTTGAGGGGCTCACCCGGGCTATATTTCTGGAAACCCCTCCAGAAGCCACGTCATCGTCTCGTCATCTAATACCAACAGACCATGCATCCCGTTGGGTGGGTGGTACACCGGGAAATCCAGGATAACACGGTCTGCGGTTTGGTCCTCTGCGCCACACTCGCACGGCCTCCACTGAATGACCTCCGCTCGCTGATTAGCGTTGATGAGCGCTGGTGAAGGACGTCCTTCTCATTCACACACTTTAACCTTCATTTAACGAGACAGAGGGAATTTACAAGGACAGAGCAGGATAAACAACATCTATAAACACCCTGTGGATTCAAACTTTTAATTAGGACAACCTTAAAAAAAAAAAAAAAAAAGAGCAAAACATAATAAACAAATAAGGAGAGTAATTAGCAAATGACAGATCATCTGCCAGAGGAGCGTTAGAGCTAATCAGCTGGTAGGAGGAGGTCGGGAGGGTAGGGGGGGGGAGGAAGGGAGGAGAGAATCTTGACCGCCCAGTCAAAGGAGGAGGTGATTTATACTGACACATCAGCAGCTGGGGATGTCATCTGGACAAACAGGTGGGAGGTGTGTGTGATGGTGTACAAGTGTGTGTGTGTGTGTGTGTGTGTGTGCAAGAAATAGCCAGAGGCTGTCTTTGATCAGTTTGAAGCCAGAAGTCCATAATGACATGGGAGTGTGTCAGGTCTAGACGTGAGGGCTGCCTTCTCTGAGCAAGCCAGTGTTCTCTAACGAGTCTCCTCTGATAGGGGATCTGTTGTCCTGCGTAACAGGAAGCCTCATTCTTACAGGAACACAAGGGACACTCAAGCAGTGAGGATTAGTGACCACGTCCTCTAAACAACAGTAAAGATGGTGTCCCCGTCTCCACCTCTAACAGGGATATAGTGGTATAAAGAAAAAAGGGTGGGTGGACATGGACACCGGAGAAAATAAAGGTAAATGCTGATGTTAAAATCGGCACATTTTCACAAGACTTCTTCTTCTTCGGCGTATGGGTTGTTGTTTCCTCTCCACTCCACCAGGCTCGGGGCCGAGGGGCTACCCTTTTAGCACCCCGAGACCTGGTTGAGGGGCTCACCCGGGCTATATTTCTGGACACCCCTCCAGAAGCCACGTCATCGTCTCGTCATCTAATACCGACAGACCATGCATCCCGTTGGGTGGGTGGTACACCGGGCAATCCAGGATAACATGGTCTGCAGTTTGGTCTGCGCCACACTCGCACGACGCATTTGGGGCCAAGCCCCATCTGTGCATTGATGAGCGGAAACGCCCGACGCCGGTCCGGAGACGATTGAGCCTCACCCAGGATAGCCTTGGCAAGTCCATCCCGAGGGGCTCAGGGCTGGCGATTGGGATGTGGTCACGGAGTTTGTAGGTGTTTGCCTCCCACTCCGTGCACCACATATAATCCGCCCATCCTGCCGCACTGATGTTAAGACCTCTGCATTCACAAGACTTGTGTAAATGGCAATAGTATTGTGTAAAGATGTGTATATGCGCCGCTTACCTCCACTATCACCCACTAAACGGCAGTTGGAAGCTCTCACAGTTTCTGGAAAGTCTTGGTTGACATAAATCACACATAGGCAGCCAATCACAACCTCTCAGTTAAAACTCATGTTGTGCTGACTAGCAGAGGGTGATGTCCCCCAGAAAACTTCAAAGAATATAACATGAAGTTGGAGTTTCACCTTAAAAACCTCCTGCCCTGAAATATTAATCACATTAACCTAGATTATGCAAGGGGCAAATCAGATCATCTATCCTAATCTCTGTGGTTATGGGGCGGTTTGAAGATCAAATGGAGGATCAGAACATTTGTCATGCTGAGTCTCAGCACAGAGTCTAAGCGCTGTCACGCACGTTTAGAGATGTGCAGAGAGGGGGACTCTGGGTACACGGATGGAGAGTAGGGATGCTCCGATTTATCGGCCACCGATTTAAATCGGCCGATTTCACTCCAAATGACTCGATCGGTGATCGGCAAAAATGGCCGATCGCAAAAACCGATCTTTTTTTTTTCCTGGGGAAGACAGATAACTGAACAGAAAACATAGGAGGACGTAACAGTATGTAAACCATGAAGGCCACGTTTATGATGTCTTTTATACAGCCATATCGACTGACTTGGGCTTCAGGCCCTAACTGGGTGATAGGCCAGACCTTTACTATGCCATAAAAATGGGTCTGCGTTTGCTTGATGCCTAATGGATCAAAACTTTTGTCTAAAAAGCAAAAAATATTTAGGCTATCCAGTCAGTTATGTATTTTTTTTAAAATCGGTATCGGTATCGGTATCGGTTGATCTTGAGGAAACAAATCGGTGATCGGTATCGGCCCCAAAAATCCAGATCGGAGCATCCCTAATGGAGAGAGGTGGTACAGAGCTGAGCTGCCAGGGGAGACAGGTAGAAATCGGAGGATGGGCTCATTGTGATGCATGGAATGGAATGAGGAATGAAATGTGTGTTTGATAGTGTGTGTGTGTGTGTGTTTGAGGGGGGGGGGAGGTTTAAAGGGGTGCTTTCCCCTCCAGCAGCCTGTGTATTTGGAGGTGAGTGAACAGCTGGCTTGTTATGATAACCCTGTGGTGGCTTTGTGCATGTTTCTGTGGTCATGGGTAGACGGGTGCAGGAGGCCGAGACAACTTCGCACTCTTAGTGAGTTTGGCACTCCTCACCGACAGGAATTGTAAATTCCAAATCCATGTCACTGCATAATGGCCATATGTTTGCTTTGGCTAGCAAGTGTTGTGTTGTGTGTGTGTGTGTGTGTGTGTGTGTGTGTGTATATGTATGTGTGTGTGTGTGTGTGTGTGTGTGTGTGTGTGTGTTTGTGTGTTCTATTGCCATGGTGCAGCATCTGTCACTAGATTGGCTGTAGTTTTATATCTCCCTGACTCTATGAAGTGTTTTTGTGTATTTGGTGTGTGGTTATGTCTTCTGTCAGGAGAGAGAGAGAGAGAGAGAGAGAGAGAGAGAGAGAGAGAGAGAGAGAGAGAGAGAGAGAGAGAGAGAGAGAGAGAGAGAGAGAGAGAGAGAGAGAGAGAGAGAGAGAGAGAGAGAGAGAGAGAGAGAGAGAGAGAGAGAGAGAGAGAGAGAGAGAGAGAGAGAGAGAGAGAGAGAGAGAGAGAGAGAGAGAGAGAGAGAGAGAGAGAGAGAGAGAGAGAGAGAGAGAGAGAGAGAGAGAGAGAGAGAGAGAGAGAGAGAGAGAGAGAGAGAGAGAGAGGTAAATCTGATGTAAAATAATCACAAACAGCAATGCTATTTACAAGTCTTTATGGATTCCCATCACAGCAGTTTGGAGTGTGTGAGTAGTCTGATGTGTTGGTGTTGAGAGGTTCTTTTTAAGTTTTAGTCAAAGTTGTTTTAAGCAGATCTCCCCCTGTAGAGCATGCTGCATAGACCATGAGCTGTAGAGCACGCTGCATAGACCAGGAGCTTATGGTTTTTCATGAGCTTTTGTGTTTGTGTGTGTGTGTGGGGTCAGTGTCATTGTTGTTGTCAGTGTGTGCATGATTATTTTAGAGCGTTGTACTGAAAGCCTTAGCTGGCCATAGATTTATTTTCTTAAGTTATGTGTGTGTGTGTGTGTGTGTGTACATTTGTGTGCGTGGTGGCTTGCTATTCAGGCGGGTAAATGTGTGCCTGTGCGTGTGTGCGTGTGTGTGTGTGTGTGTGTGTGCGTGTGTGTGTGTGTGTGCGTGTGTATGAGAATATATTTATTCTCTGTTATGCCATCATCAGTAGAATAACAAACATTTGTTTCACCAGGCTCAACAATCATTTCAAGACTGTCATCATACATTCTGCTCATGTTTGAGCATTATTATGTGTGTAATAACTTGAAAATAAATCTATGGCCAGCTAAGGCTTTCAGTTCAACGCTCTAAAATAATCATGCACACTCTGACAACAACAATGACACTGACCACTCACACACACACACACACACACACACACACACACACACACACACACACACACACACACACACACACACGCGCGCACACACACAGGCCCCTTCAGTCCAAATAAATGAGAATTCTATATAAAAATGCCCATGGCACTTTCTCACAGTTGTGGAAGTCTGCTCTGCTGGAAAGACTAGTGACGGTGTGTCATGGTTATGTCCAATATGAACTACAGTATAATGACCAGGGTTTCCGTTAGAAAAATTTGCCGTCGGACATCGTGTCCGGGAAGAATTCGATTTACCGGACAAACGTGATATATTCCGGTCATCATATTAAAATATAATATTTATTTTTTTTTCCAAAATCATATATTTTTTTCCTCCAAATCTAATGTTTGTCGCGGTGATTACTGTTGTGTAGCGGCCTATATGCCATTTAATGTCTATTTCTCATCCGATACGATTAGATGCGAGCTATATAATATATAATAATATAACATGATTTGACGCATGCGCGCTATGCCATGCGTCAAATCCAGCGCTGAACGGGTCCAGCGCTGAACGGGCGCCTCACTGGGAACTGAACAGACAGCATCGATCAATGAACGGACTCCACATTACGTTAACTGAAGTTTGTTAAATTGTTTGGGATTAATGTGAGTTTTCTATTTTCTCTTTACAGTTTTACCCTTTTTTTTTTTTTAATCAATAAAACAACGTCATTTCTATAAGTCTCGCTGGTTGGGAAGGCATTTCGTTTAGCTCGGGAGTATGACAATGGGAAGAACATAACTGTTTATTGAGAAACAATTGATAGGCAGTCTGGGATACGTATATAAAGAAATACCACAATGTCTAGATGTATAACATTTTATTGAACAGTAACAGTGCAAGCATGTAGGCTACGGGGAACAGGGATTTTGGTCAGTAGGTCCTTTGTACAGAGGGCGTTTCTCTCCGACAACGCGTTCCCAGGTACCATGGAAGTCATAGGTAGTCCAGCACACTGACAGAGAGACAGACAGACAGACAGACAGACAGACAGACAGACAGTCAGCTTACTTCTACCCTTTTGAGTGGAATTACTCCTTTAATTAGCTGTTAGCCATCTCAAAGCCCCCTGAGTTGCTCGTCAACACTGAGAATAGACCACATTATAGAAACCAAAACACCGTTTTTTTAAATCCACAGGGAATAACCGAGAGTGTAAGGAAAGGCACACCCAGCGCTGTCAGTGGTGGGGAGACTTGAAGTGGCTTTGCTTGATTTCCATCACAGATTCAAGGATTGAAACACTGATGAAAATAGGGAGTAATAGTGATGGGATTATTTTAGATTATTTTAGATTATATTAGGTGAGATTCAACTTTATTGTCATTGCAGAGTACAAGTACCAGACAACAAAATGCAGTTTAGCATCTAACCAGAAGTGCAAATAGTGATATAAAAACAAACACTTAACTTTCGGGGAAACTGCTAAAATAAAATAAATTAAATAAATTAAAAAAGAAAGCGACTATTAGCACCGCCGAATGACAACAAACGTATGAGTAATGAGTAAAACAATGTCACTTTTATAGTATGTTGTTTAACTTGCCGTTCGGTCGCCATGGCTCTGGTGTGTGTAGCAGCTTCAGCTAGCTGGCTGGAAACTTCTAGGGGTGCGTTCGTAAACACGCTCTGAGAGCGCCGGAGCGCACGCTGGCTTCGATGTCACAGAGCGACCGAGTCGTTCGATTGGACGAGAGGCGTTCCGCGAGTGCTGATCGGATTTCCAGAGCGTGTTTACGAACGCACCCAGCCAGCTTTAGCGAATTGTATTCAAAGGGAATTATTTTCACCGGACAATATGTCCGACGACTTTTCAATTTGTCGGACTTCACCAAATGTTACCGGACAAAGACCGGCAATTGCCGGTTAACGGAAACCCAGATAATGACACAGACTGATTAGGTGTACTTTATGAAGGAACTGCGGACAACTAAACACAGACATTAAGACCAGCCTACCCTTCTCATTACTCAGATATAGCCCATAGTCATGTACACTCTCTTCCAGAGAGTGTTTGTGCTCGCCTTAAATCATCAGTAATACGGTAACCATGGTTTCAGCCTGAGTCGGCTGTGGAGGAACACAGAGGTGGAGAGCTAAGATGCAAGGAGAGAATAATAGATACTATGGGGCACTTGTCAATCATCATCTGGAGTCTTATCAGCATCTCACACACACCCATACTGTGTTTATCCAGCTAGCGCGGCTCAGTCTGGAAATGATTGTTTGTTAGGGTAGGAAATCAAACAGGGGAATGAACACACATGCACGCACCATGCAAACACACACACACACACACACACACACACACTCACACACACACACACACACACACACACACACACACACACACACACACACACACACAGGCACAGAGGATACATGGAGACAGACTCAGAGATGTAGACACAGTGTGGTTGGTACTGGTGAAGGTGTGTAGGGCTGCAGGAAGTGGAGGGAAGGGGAAGCAGTGTGGCTCTGCTGGGAGAGAGGGAGAGAGGGAGAGAGGGAGAGAGGGATCTCATCCACCAGATGTTATTCGTCCCGACATCAAGAAAAACATACATCCCTCTCTCCCTGGGAGCACTGTTTGTGTCTGTTCTGTCCTCCCGCTTGTCCTCCCTGGTGTCCCATGCATAGTTTAGTAATGGGATGATCATATGAAGACATAACTATTGTGTGTGTGTGTGTGTGTGTGTGTGTGTGTGTGTGTGTGTGTGTGTGTGTGTGTGTGTGTGTTGGGTTTCTATAGCTGTTTTGTTGAATTTGAGTGCATTTTTTATTTTCATTTTCTTCTGTCTGGTTGTACTGCTGTGGTATCATAATGTTAAATAGATGTCTCCTGCTCTGTATATGTATGTGTATATGTACATGAACAATAGACAGAATACCATCCCACCATCCACTGTCCATCCACACAAACATCCATAATACATTATGTATAGGATGCAAGCACACACACATGCACGCACAGGCACACGTACACGCACACACACACACACACACACACACACCACACACACACACACCACGCACACACACACACACACACACACACACACACACACAAACACACACACACTGTAACCAACACTATGGATAGCCAGACTAAAAACAGACACTCACAAACACATGTATAATACATAATGGATGGGAGAGAGACACAGGCTGCACTAATGTGTGCAGTTCAAAGAGAGCAGGGGATAGGCACAAACATGGACACTACAGCTACATAAAATAAAGTTATGTGTGCATGTGTGTGTGCTTGCTCGTGTGTGTGTGCGTGTGTGTGTCTGAGTGCATGTGTGTGTGTACAGTGGGGGAAATAAGTATTCAACACATCAACCATTTTTTTATTCAACATATTTCCTTTGCAGCTATTCACATGACATTTAGACTAGACATGTTTCACTAGGTATCAACTCAATAAAACTACACAGCCAAAGAAATGATAACACTCCAAAATAAATGTAAAAAGCTATGTGCTGAAAGGGGAATGACACAGGAAATAAGTATTGAACACGCTAACTGAAATGTATTTGACACTTGGTGGAGAAGCCTTTGTTTCCAATGACAGCTTCAAAATGCTTCCTGTACGAACAAACTAATCTCTCACAGTGATCAGGTGGGATTTTGGCCCATTCTTCAACACAGGCAGTCTTTAAATCTGGAAGATTCTGGGGTCCCACTGGTGAATGTTCCTTCCACAGTGGACATTGTCTGGAGGTTGACTAGTCATTCGTAGTCATTTGCAGGATGTTTTGGATTGTTGTCCTGCTGGAAGATCCACCTGCGTGGCAACAGATTCTTCTCAAGAATTTCCCGGTACATGGCTCCATTCATCTTCCCTTCGATCATTTGGATTCCACCAGTACCATGTGAAGAGAAACAGCCCCATACCATGATTTTTCCACCTCCAAACTTCTGTAGGTATGGTATTTTTAGGTTTGTATTTGTATTGTTCCCGAAAGGTTTGAGGCCACATTCTCCCAGTAACGTACAGGCTGTCCTGTCATGTTCTGTAGCAATCTTCAAACGACTTCAACATGCCTTTTCTCCAGTAATGAAGTCTTCTAGGGTGATCGTGAATAGAGACCATGGTGGTGGAATGCATCGCCTATTGTTTTCTTTGTGACAACTGTACTCGCTGTTTCCAGGTCTTTCTGGAGCTCTGCTCAAGTGATCCTTGGCTCTTGGGCTACTCTTCTAACTAACTAGAAATCTTGCGAGGAGCTCCTGTGCATGGCCAGTTGATGGTCGAGTGATGTTCGTTCCACTTGC